>NC_057732.1:28348526-28365088 GCF_004010195.1 Chiloscyllium plagiosum
TCTCATTTATCTCTCCACCCTTCAGGCACTCTGCCTGTATTCCTGATGAATGGCTTTTGCCTGAAACATCGATTTTACTGCTCCTCGGATGCTGCCTGAACTGCTGTGCTTTTCCAGCACCACTAATCCAAAATCTGGTTTCCAGCATCTGCAGTCATTGTTTTTACCTACCAGATTGCTGATTGCTAATGACAAAGAGTACAATAGGTGGATGGAGTTGGGGATGAAAGTGATAGGTCAGAGAGGAGGGTGGGGGAAGGTAGCAAAGAGTACGGGCAGAGGAGATGACCTGCGGGTCGCAGTGAGAGACAGACTCACTGAGGTTCTTACTACCTCTTTGCTACCTTCCCCTGAGGTAGACAGAATCTCAGTGAGTCTCTCTCTCACTGCAACCCTCAGGTCATCTCCTCTGCCCAAACTCTTTGTTACCTTCCCCCGCCCTCCTCTCTGACCTATCACCTTCAACTCCAGTCCCATCCACCTATTGTACTCTTTGCTACCTTCTCCCCACCCCCACCCCCCTCCCATTTATCTCTCCATCCCAGAGACTCCCTGCCTTCAGTCCTGATGAAGGGCTTTTGCCCAAAACGTCGATTTTCCTGCTCCTCAGATGCTGCCTGACCTGCTGTGCTTTTCCAGCACCACTCTAATCTAGACTCTGATTTGAACCATTAATGATAGAGCTATCAGCCACTTTTTTGCAATTCTCTGTGGAGATGGCTCTGTATGTTCCCCTTTGACTACTTTCCTGTAAAGCCTATTTAAAACCAATCTTTCATAGAATCCCTACAATGTGGAACAGGCTATACATCCTAACATTGATTCTCTGAACAGCATCCCACCCAGACTAACCCCCTTACCCTATAACCTTGCATTTCCTATGGCTAATCCACTTAACCTACATATCCCTGGTCACTTCTGGGCATTTTAGTGTGGTCAATCCACCTAACCTGTACATCTTTTACTGTGGGAGGAAACCCACACAGACACAGGGAGACTGTCTATGTCGAGTTTGCACGGTCTCCTGATGCTGGACCTGAACCCAGGCCCCTGGCACCATGAGGCAGCAATGCTAACCACTGACCCACTGTGCTATTCCAACCATGCTTTCTGTTATCATTCTTAACTCTGCTTGGCATACATTATGTAAGTGAAATTATTTGAGTCTACTTCCCTAATCATTCTGTTTAATGAGCTTCACATTCAAACTCACACTCCAGTAGGTGGCCTTGCTAAACACTTTCAGAGTCCTAATGAGAGGTTCAGAAAATGTCACCCATTTTGAAGCAGCTAAATTTAGGCTATGGCATCAGGTTTGCTGTGCCCACTGTTACTTTTTCATACCTGTCTTTTCATTCCTGCAACCATATCTCTCAATTAACTCACCGTTTCTCTGGCTTTCTCCTTTCTGTGTCCATGTTCCAGACTACTCTTGTGACCCAAAGAATGCCTAAAAGTCATCATTTTAGAAGTTGCCACAAATTATCTAAACTATTTGTAAGTGTGGTTCGTGTCATTATTTACATCTCAAAGCAATTCTGGAACATTAAAGCAGTTCTTTGCATTGGGTCAAATGACTGTCATTTGGAATAAAATTGGGAGCTTTGAGATCAGAGAATATTGATGACGATGTCTTGAAAAGGTATTCCCACCTGTGAGAAACCTGACTTATTCGATATATATGGCTGAGTGTTTGAAATAATATAGATTTCTTCAATCATACTGGCGGACAAGAAGTCTAGCAAGAAATTATTAATCCCTCTTGCACATACTGTCACTCCCTCCTCCCTTTTGTTGGAAGTGAATCTCTTGTCCTCTTTCACCAATGTCAACACTAAACAAGTTTTATTTACCTGGGCTGTGATCAATTCCTGAATCAAGATCTTGGGGTCTGGGAAGCAGGGAACAAATCTTTTCCTTTGAATTTTCATTGAAAAAGAATTATCCAGATGTACTTGGAGTAATGGTGTAGGGTTCCTGATGTACCGAGTTTAAGAAATCTCATCAAAGTAGTTGTGGTTTGAATCCCATCTCTGAACGCCCATAATGTTCTGCTTCTTGTCACTTTGATTCAGTGCCAATGTCCTTTTATTGCACTGATAGCCCATTTTCAATAAAGCCTATAGCAATGGCATGCAGTAGTCACCTGCCCAGTGTTCCAGTACACCTCTGTCCAACGCTGTCATACGCTTTCTTACTGTCACAGAAATCTCACAGAGCAACAAGTCTTTGGTCCCTCTGCACACTCCCACCTACACACTGCATACAAGCCCTTAACCACTCTCCATTGCTGGCATACTTTGTAACTGCATTCTCTGAATTCCAAAGACTAACTAGCATGATCCCTCCATGTTCTTTGCTACCCCTTCCTCAAGTATTAATACTATTCCTGTGCAAACTGTGAAGATCTTCCTTGCCACCTTCTTGGGTTTTGAAAAAGAAAGCAAAATGAATGATGTTAATTGCAGAATTAAACTTGAAACAGTAATCAAGTTCAGCAATTTAAAATTTCCATGCAGATGCACACATAATCACAGCATTTGAGTCTGAAAATAAGACTAACACTCCTACAAAATTCTGTAATAAAACACACAATTGGACTTAAGTATTCATTGCAAATCAGTGATGCTGCTAATTTGATGTTATAACGTCCCACCAAATATTATGTTCTGACTCATCATGAAAAATAACAATAGTTTTGTGTGTGTTGTGTGTGTGTGTTGTGTATGTATGTGTGTGTATTGACACTCATATTTTTAAGACTACCTTTCAGAAACTTCCAGGTTAGAAGCAAGTTCTCATTCCTCTATTCTCTCAGGTCAACTGCTGGGTAAATTATTCTTGCAGTTTTAACATATGATATTCAAAATGCTTAGTTACTTATCCTTACTTTTCACATAGAGAACAATCTATTTTTCTAATGATACATATATCTGTTGTTGCATCTGCTGCACTTAGTAAGGATGAGCTCCAAGTCACCTCTATAAGTCGGTCTGCCTGATCTGATTTCAAGGATTTGTATAACATTGCTTATAGAACTCTTGTAGCTGCAGGAACTTGGAATTGCATGGATGCTGAGCACAGGTGGGATGGCAGAAACTAGGTTCATCCTAGTAATGGCTGCTGCACACATCAGTTTCTATAAACATAATGTGTAATGCATACCGTCACAGTGTCAATACACTGCTGGAACACATATTAGATCAGAGCTTTTGATATTGATTTTCCTGGATGCTTTACAAGTGAGGGAGGCCAACATCTTGGTTTAACTTCCTATTAGTTGGCTGAGCTCCCATGATCCATCATGTTATGAACTAATTAGGACTTTAGATATAGACAATTCTGGTTTTGCTTAGTTTTAAGCCTATTTTGCTGATGTAAGAAATGACAGAGGTTACGTGCAATAATTATGACTTTGGAAGCCAGGCTGCTTCTAAAATAAAATGAGTTATGATAAACTTTGACTCCTTTCATTAGTCACATTCTGCTGAGCCAAGTAGTTCCACATAGTCATTTCCCTGAGCGGGTGGAATGTTTTCCTAGTGTTAGTGCCAAGCACAAAATGCCAGGCACATAACAGTTAGCTACAGAGTACATTCCCCTAACGATACTTATTGGAATCTCAAGCATACCTTCTGCTGCCCCAGCATAGATTATTCCCATTTTGTATACTAACTATCCTTCTTTGGTCTAGCTGCGGAAAATTGTTGATTTGAGTACTAAACTGTTTGCAGTTTTGGGGATGGTGTTTCAGTTGGTTCCTGTTGGAAACTGTAAAGCATTCATTATTGAATTCTTAAGTATGGCTCTTTGTGCCCATCATTGAATCTACCTACTGCTATTATACTTAACATGAAATAATATAGATTTAAAAACTCCAGTCAATGTTTAGCTGCCCCTTACTAAGATTTTTCACACCCAATTTATCATTGCAAATTAAACACAAAACTTACTGGTTAAAACAAATTGCATGTGTCGGCTCTTCATCAAAATTGTAAAACTAAACTCCCAATGAAGCTTTATGAAAACCCTGAGAGGACCTCAGTTATACATATTTAAAGGACTAATTTCCAAATCTCTTTTCCACAGGAACACCAATTTCCTAGTGATCAAAGTTTCATAGGAAAGGTCAGAAATCAATGATCTGCCGAATAATCTTTGTGTCTCAGGGACACCCGACTGCCTTGGGCCCATATCTGGTTCTGCATCGCAGTCAATAGTTCCTTGGTCCAGCATCTTTATGGATCAAGGATAAAATTAGGAAAATTTTCCGAAACATTTAAGCAAATGTTACTTTTCGTGCTGCAGTAGGTCACAAAAGTGAACTTTTCCTTTAGGTGTTATGCTCAGTTATGAATTCACTACTTGCAAAAAGAACATCAATGTTTTGGCAAAGGTTCAACAAAAAGGGAGAATGGTCTGGAGCTTAGAGCTATAAGCCCGGAGAAGATCTTTGCAGAATTGCAGTTTTTATTGTTGGAAAGAAAAAGATTAAGAGAAGATAAAGCAAAAATTATTTTCATGCCAGAGAAACTAAGTGTTCTTAACCTATGAATGCAGAACATGAGTACAGAATCAGTAAATCTCAAGGAGAAGTCCTCAATGGAATCAGATCCATGATTGACAAGATTGTTTGGCTCATACATAATGAATGGACAATATGATAATTAAATTACAACAACTTAATTGTGAAAAATATGAAATTCGATTTTACAGCTGGTGATCCATGGTAGTCGAACAAAACCCTTTTAAGTTTGGCTACAACTTAAAATGCTTGGGGTATTTAAGTTTTGTCAGTGAATAGGTAGATATTTGGTCCAGTTCAGTGAAGGAAACTTCTGCGATAGTCACACTGCCAAGCAAGACAGATACCTGGAGAAACAAATTGGACAAGTGAGGGGCTAACCAAAAAGAATGACCTGTTTTCTCACTGAATTGCAGGAGAGCAATGATTACAAATCCAGGGGTCTAATGTGGCTAAATGAAAAGAAGAAAATGTATCAGAATGAAATACTTCAGTCAGGCTGGTTGGTAGTGCACAGAAGGAGAAGGAGTGGCCTAAAAGGTAGAAAAGAATAGCACATCAGAGGAATTGACAGAACAGAATGGGTTTACCGAACACACCTATCGATGAGGGAATTGCATGAGACAAAACATGGGTTTGTTCTGACCTTTGCATCATTTTCTATTGAAGGCTGCTGATATGAACACGCCAGAAACACAAAATATGCATTTTTGGACTTGTTTGCGCAAGTGACTCTAAAATAAGCAGTGGATTATTTATTGTGATATAGTCATACACTGCTGCTTTGGAAGTAATCTGAGATGTATCTCAGCAAGGAAATGCAGATTTTATTTCACATTAAACAAATGTATATTAAACCTACTCACTACTTTTGAATTGTCCAATAGAAAAATACATTTGTTGAAATAGAGCACTTGTGCATTTTTGGACTAACTAAGTGGGGAATGTTTGGTAAGGAAATTTGGAGTATAAAATGTGTAAGAAGTGTTGGTTGTACCTCTCTCTGAATGATTAAAAGAACCAATGGTTCTCTGTGAGGTAAAAGTGTTGAGTCATTAATTTGATTGCAGGGTGTGTATAACACTGATTAAACACTTTTTGCTGCAAAAACAAGGTGAAGTTACAAATATATGCATTTGAATTTAAACAGAGTACTTTGAAATTGGTGGTTCATACTGCTTTTGTTATTTACATAAACCTATTAACAATGAACTTTGACACTACTAAGCAAATATGATTCTTAATTGAGATGGAAAACTGCCATTGTTTGTGAAGTTAGTATTTTGGCTTTATGCAGTATCATAGAATCATTTGAGAAATGTTACCTTGACGGGCAAGCAATTCAATTTAATAAATCCAGTCTCTGTCTGAAATTCACATATTTTGAGAGATTTGGAGAAGGCATTCATTTACCAGAAATTTGCTGGCTTGGATTTTGTGTGGTTTGTACAAGTCAGGCATCTTCATACTTAAGCAGTTTACAATATAGTGGGATGTTGCTGATATTATATTATAGAATGTTAATAAGGATAGTGACTAACTAAATGTTGATTTAGTTACAGTTTCTGAGAGGGTTTAATCAGTCAGCCAAGAAACAATTTAAATCTTATTTGGTCTTATTAAAGTACAAATCATGAATTAAACATGCAGTATTCTCATTGCGTGGCTTGCACTGAATTCAGTTTAATGTTTTCTATGCGGTTGTAAGCGAGGCTTAGTTTTTTTTGTTTTTAATGATAAATACAATTGAAATACTGCTAAATAACCCTTAAACGTCATATGGCTATTATTTTACAATTGTGATATTCTTGGAATTAGTTTCTAATGAACCTGCCCATTTCCTAAAAGTGAAAAATAATTAACAATACATAAGACATGCAGTTAGGCTTCAGGAAATGTTGTACAACCTGAACTGGGAGTTTATATATAGAAAAGGTGGGCCCCACGTTCACTGCAGCAAGGGCCTTTAGTGGTAGAATTCAGGTATTTGTAGCACATTAATAAATGTTCTTGGTGTAGTTAAAATCTGTACAACTACCAGGTTGTAAAGATTTTTGAATCTGCAGCCCTTTACAGAATTTAAGAAACAGCCTGCATATATCCTTGAGAGATTAGAAAGTCTCAAGATATGAAATTATTCAAATTGTCAAGCCTTTACATTTTTTTTTGAAAAGGTTGTGTTAGAGAAGTGAAAAAAAATCTGCCCTAGCAATTATGACAACTATTTATTTATATTGCCACAAAGGCTATCCTTATGTCACTTATTAACGCTTGGCTATTTTCTACTATCTATCAATAGGTGATCCTAACTTCATAGTTTAAGGGACAGCTGAAAGAGGTTATTGAATGATCAGTGGTCTTTGAGGTTGGATTATGAATGGAAACATGTTTGTTATTTATATGTGATTAAGTACTTGAAGGAAATTAAATGTTTGAATGAGCTTTCATGGATGGAAATTTATTTTAGAACAGTAAAGGCTATGTAGATATTTAGCATTTTATTCTCTTTCATTTTAACATGAATTTTGGGGCTGCTTTTGAGGGTGAGTGACACTGAGGAAATAACTATAAAACATGTTGAGTAGGTTGACGTGAGTTGACATTGAAATAGAGTAGGGGCTACAAGGTACTGTGGGAGTGAGTGTGGCTGTGCATTAGCATGAAGAGTTTAATTGACCTTTGGGAGTGGGAGGTGAGCATAGCTGGCTCTGGGCATATGCTGGCATGCAATGGCCTAGTCGAGGCTTCAGGGCATGAAAGACGATAAAAAGGTGAGCGCCAGTAAGCCTAGTATAGGTCAAAGTCCCTGAGAACTAAAGCAGGCCTTTTCAATAACTCACCTCTGCATTTTCCATCCTCTGCAGTCATCACCATGCTACATCAGATAGCAAAGAGTTTGAGTTCATCCCAGACCCCAATGCCCACTGGAGTGAAGATCCCATCATTCAGTTTCTTCTGAGGCTCTGTGGTGAGCCAGGAGAGTTCCAACTCTCACTACTTGACATGAGGACGAAGGTCACGGTCTGAGTGTTTGTCCCGCTAAATAAACCATAGGAAATTATGTAACATGCTTCATTACTTCAGCAGCACAATTACTTGCAAGTGATTAATGGTGCTGTTGAAATAATTAAGCATGGTTGCTACTTTACTATGGTGTTCCTTTTACCATGCATTATCCACTGGAGAAAATAGCCAGTATTTATAGCCAGCACTTATAGCTTATTTCAAGATGTTCTGAGAGATGGCAGTGGGCCTCCTTCTTCAACTACTACAGCAGCTTAATGCAACTAATTAGCTTCCTACGTCACTTGAGAGACATCAAATTGTATAATGATAACACGGTTCTTTTCATTAAAAGACATATGCTTTTTAATTTTGAGCAAGAATTATTGTTATGTGATATTAATACTCAAACACTTGTATGTGTGCAACTTTAATCTGTAAAATTTTAATTATTATCCACCTATATTGCTGTAAACAGAATCAAACAATGTGAAAATGCACTAACTGCAGTGCAATAATTGTCTGATTGCTATTGAGCTTGACTTTGTTTCAGGCTGAAGCAGCTTCTCTTATGCTGCTTCGTGAGATAAAGATATATTTCCAGTTCACTATTGCTTGATTATAGGTTTGTTCCAGCTTCCTTCTGAACTGGAATAATAACCTGCCTTAACAATCTTCATTGTATGCAGCATATGTTGTTTGTTCACAGACTGAGAAGTAGCTGGTACACATGTATTCTCTTTCAACCTCATAACAACTGCCAGCAAGTTGAATGATTGATTGAGTTGTTAATCAACTTCCATGCATGAATGCTGTATGAAAGGTAGTGTAGTATATTTAGAATTTGAACATGCCAATTTTCTTATACGCTGATTTTATCCAAAAATCTCTATAAACAGTGAATATGACAGCCTGAATGAGGGGTGCAATTCTTAACTTCAGTGTTGCTAGGTTGTACCTTGATTATGTTTGGTGGTCGGGGATGGGGGTGTACGTGGCAAGGTTTAAGTCAGTGTTCCCAATCTGTGAGCCATTGATATTTCAGAAGCAGCATTTGGTATCACAAGCTCCCCCTTCATTCTCTGAAGCAGTCAACTGGTGGACTGACAGGAGAGCAGACCGGTTGAACAGCCCCTGGGCCAATTGGGTGCTTGCTGTGAAACAGCAAGGAGGGACAGTGATCCCAAGTGATCCTTTAACCTGAGGGATCATATCGAGCAAGTGAGTGCAAGATGTCAGTGTGCTAACTTGGTGCAGGCATGTGTAACCAGGTTCCTGATTGAGTGCAGGAACAATAGGGAGAACATGACTTCAAATGTGACTATATTTCTGCTCTTTTCCCATACTTTTCTTGTACAAGACTAGTAACTCTGCTCCTCAGGCAACTGGACCAAGACAGGGGAGGGAGGAATGATAAATGTGTGGATTGTTAGTGAAGTGAATGGCTGCTTGTTAAGTAGAGGCAAAACTGATTGCTGTGTAGGGAGGCGCCCAGAAGGAAACACCAGTAAAACTGGCAAATGATATATATTGATATGAATTGTTTACTTCAAGTGTGGTCTAGTACATCATTTCCAAGTATGGGAACTGGTGGCAGAAAAGCTTCACTAAGTCATCTATCGTCTATCATTGGGAAATATGAAGAGCTTGGCTGAAACCTTACATGTGTGCATATAATAGTTTTACAAAGTCCTTTGAAACATACACTTTGGAATTTATATGCCATAATGTGAAAACTCAAATGAAAATATCCCAAGTTGTTTCAATGCTGTTTTGTTTTTGCTGGTGTCTGGGACCACATTAACCTTTATGTATTAGAATGAGGTCATGATGGGAAATAGTTTGTGAAGCACGGGGATTAAGTATTCATATTGTTATATTTATCGTGCTTTACCAATCAAAAGTGCGCAAGGCTTGATTTTCAGTCCATTTACAAATTGCATTTCAAATCCTGGGAACCTTTGGAATCTGCAAGATGAGTTGGCGTCAAATATTGTGAAAGAGGTGGTGATGGATTGATTTTACGTGGATCAGCGATAACCAATGTAGTCCACAGTAAAGTGCAGCCTGTTTCTATAATAAACAGTAAATGCTGGAAATACTCAACATGTCTACATCTGTGGAAAGAAGAAACGGATAATTAAGGTTTCAGATCTGTCACAGCATTTCGCTTTTTATTTGAGCCTGTTTTCTGTTGACTCGTTTCTGCCCACTGGAGGATTGCATCCCTCCCAAACTGTCTGGAAGTCTCCCAGATTTGTCAATTGATCTCCTGGCACTGAGGAAGTGATCACGCCCTCTCCCTAAGTTATGAGTGAAAAAGTGCTCAGAGGTTGTCTGAAATCAGGCAGAAGTAATTTGTAACAAGTAAATGCCGATCTTATAAAGATTGCCCAAACATTATGGAGAGCAAGCATTTTTGCTTTAACATCAATAAACATCTGAGGATAAAACTCATAACCTGTGCAAGATGTTAATCCTTATCATCTGTTAAATACTCTGAAGAACTTGTGAAAAATGTGAACAAAAGCAATTTTCTGTGCATTATTTTTGTTTAAACTTTTTCTGAATAAAATTTTGCACAATCTTGCTTTGATATAAATAACAAATGTACGATATTATATTGACTGCTGGAAAAATAAACTGCTTTGTGCAAAAATTAAGTTGCTTTCTAGTAGAATGGGCAGCACGGTGGCTCAGTGGTTAGCATTGCTGCCTTGCATTCAGCCTCGGGCAACTGTCTGTGGGGAGTTTGCACATTCTCCCCGTGTCTGCATGGGTTTCCTCCGGGTACTCCGCTTTCCTCCCACAGTCCAAATATGTGCAGGTCAGGTGAATTGGCCATGCTAAATTGCCCATAGTAATAGGTGCATTCGTAGGGAGTAGGGGAATGGGTCTGGGTGGATTACTCTTCAGAGGGTTGGTATGGATTTGTTGGCCAAAGGGCCTGTTTTCGCACTGTAGGGAATCTAATCTAATCTAAAAAAACTGGCTGACACTAATATGATAGTTACCTTCCTCTTGCCAACCTCATAGAGTCTGAGGGAATCTCTTGGAACCTCCTGGATACCACGCTAGCAAACCAGAGGAAGAGGATGGCATTGCACCTATCCCCCGTGGATAAACCTGACAATGCTGAGTCCCATATCACCACAGATATGGTAAAACAGGCATTACTAAGGATAAAGGGGAATAAAGAACATTGCATGGTTGGTGGGATGGTGACTGGGAAATCACAGATTTGGAGTTTATTCCTAAAATAATAACCTTTGGCCTTGCAGAATTCCAATTCTCAATTTGAATTACTCAATGGGAGTCCTGGAGAGAGGATTGGACCAGATAAATCATAAAGCACAACTGAGTGACAGGGAAGGAGCTGGAGATTGACTCGGATAACAGACAAATGCAAAATGTGACACCCAGGAATGAAAGAGATTGTGTGGGTAAATGGAATAGGAAAGAAAAACAGTGGAAACTGCATATACAGCTTGGGGAATGGTTTACCCCTACTAGCTGGGCTTTCTAAATTGTGTGACATAACAAAAATTGGAATGTTTTAATGGACCCTTAGTGATTCTGCAACAGTCAACAAGGCAAATGTAATATTTGAACACCAGTGCATTTGTCTTCAAATTGTCATGTGATCAGTGGACTTTAATAATGATTAAATAATTAAATTCATATTAATATGTAGAATTGCCAACCACATGCTTAAAATGTCACACGATCAAACCCCCATGTGTACTCCTAGTCAGTGTTATTAACCTGAACATTTCTCTTTCAAAGACCATGTATTCTCCATTGAGTGTTTTTATTGAACTGGGTTTGAAGATGGACTTAAAATGAAAGAATGCACTCTGTGTAGTATTTATTTCTTCAACAACACACTCTTGTTCATTTCTTAAAACAGCCTGGAGCTAAGCAAGTAAATGAATGCATTACCTTAAGGACCACGCTCCATCTGCTGGACACATGAAATTCATACGATTTGTGAAAAGATGGGTTTTGCTATCTCAGATTACATTTGGGAACGTTAGTCCAGCCTAATTTACAGTGGAGAACGCGAATACAATCCTATTGAATCCTAAATTCAGCTCTTATTTGCAAATTAAAAATTGGCTAGTAAAGAACATAAATCTCACCTCAGAAATCCAGTACGTCTTCAATATTTTAATATCACATTTAAAAATGTTGTGTAGTTTAATCATAGAGAAGTATATTACAAATTTAGATATAGATTCATTTTGAGATATATTTATATTAGTCAATACTGTGACCTAAAGCAGTGCCTGTCCTTTATTAATTTCACACAAAGGATGGAAACTTCCCCACCAAAGTAGACTGAGGTGAGTCTTTTGGGAAATATGGTGAGCTCATAAAATTGTGGGTTGACCCACAGCAGATGGACTGCAGAGGTTCAAGAAGGCAACTGACCACCACCTTCTCAAGGGCAACTAGGGATGGGTAATAAATGCTGGCCAGCCAGCGACACTCACGTCCTGTAGTGAATAAATAAAAATCGCATGCATCAAAGCAGGGTTTAGCTCAGGGTGTTCACTTACTTTCTTA
Source organism: Chiloscyllium plagiosum (assembly GCF_004010195.1). Classification (NCBI taxonomy): domain Eukaryota; kingdom Metazoa; phylum Chordata; class Chondrichthyes; order Orectolobiformes; family Hemiscylliidae; genus Chiloscyllium; species Chiloscyllium plagiosum. The sequence goes on from NC_057732.1 coordinate 28,360,624, forward strand.
ACACTCACTCATTTTGAGCTTACCTGGATGTTGAAAGTATCTGTAGCATGCCTTGCTGTGCACTGCTGTCTCATTCAGAACTTACAGTCTCACAGTACTTCTGCCCTGCCTGGCTTTTTCACAGAGACACAAAGTCAACCAGCTTGTCATGGTTGTCTGCAGTAACCAGTCAACGATCATTACACCTCCACTATATGCCAACAGCCTACAAAACAAACACACTGAATGTATTTTAACTAAAGAACCATGTTTCAAATATCTAAATGGACCGTCCTCTGTCAAGTCAAGGGGTGACTGTCATCAGTCATGGGATACTAGCACAGTAACTCAAGTGTATTGTCCGATCTCAGTCCAAGATTCGGCATGGTCAGGCAACTGTATCACCCTGAGTCACAGTCAGTCCTGCAGGTCCACTGTGGGTTTAGTGGGATGTCAGCTGGGGAGGTACTCAGAGAGTCACAGTCATCAGGTCAGAGAGGTCTACAGCACAGAATGAAAGGCCCTGTGGATCATCAAGTGGGTGCTGGTGAAAAACAACTTAACAATTCGAGAGTGCGGTTAATTATCAGTCAGGGTTGTCATACAGGTCAGAAAGGGGGATGGGCTGTGGTCACTGTGGGGTCTGTTCATTGAAAATCAAGAGGGGGTTATCAGACCACTGCTTGTGCTGGCACTTTGGGAAATAAATTATAGAGATTGAAAGTGGCATGCAGGGTTACGGAGAGTAATTGTGAAGGAAGCTGCTGAACACATGAGGGTAGGAGACAGTAAAGAACGAGAGGGCACAGGTTACTATAGGAAGGGGTTCATCGATCACCACCACACTGGCTTCAATGAAGGAATAGTGCATAAATATGTTTGGCATAATTGACACTTGGGTGGGGGGGGGATTACATGGAGACATAAAGAGATAAATAAATGGATTAGGTGGGATTGTGGGGAAATCAGACCCAATGGAATTGACAGGGAGCGGAAGGCAGAAAGGAATACAAAGGTTTGGGGTGGGGGTGTGTGAACCTACAATGACATGCTGACTCATGTGAAGTGCTTCCTGTGTTACCTTCTCTCTCCCTGGAAAGTGCAAGTGTGCAGTCAAAATGGATAGTGGCTGCCAGTGTGGTAAAAACAAGGACTGCAGATGCTGGAAACCAGAGTCTAGATTAGAGTGGTGCTGGAAAAGCACAGCAGGTCAAGCAGCATCCGAGGAGCAGCTGCCAGTGTACCTGGACTGGGCAGAGTAAATGTTACTTTTACCTTGTATCTTTCTACTTGTTAGGGATTTAAACATCCACTCCCTTCACCACGGAGACTCAGTCGCAACAGTGTATACTACTCGAAGATGCACTGCAGAAATTCACCAAAGATCCTCAGACAACATCTTACAAACCCACGACCACTTCCATCTAGAAGGACAAGGACAGCTGATACATGGGTCAGCTACCACCCACAAATTCCTCTCCAAGGTACTAACCACCCTGACTTGGAAATATAAGACCATTCCTTCACCGTCACTGTGTCAAAATCCTGGAATGTCTCCCCAAAAGCATCGTGGGTCAATCCACAGCACATGGGCTGCAGCATTTCAAGAAATCAGCTCCAGAGAACCTCGGATCGAGTAATAAATGCAGACTAGCTAGCAATGCCCACATGTCACGAGTGAATAAAAAAGTGAGGCCCTTTAAGGGGTAATTACATTAATCAGACACTCACAGTATGTCTAAATGACAACTGTTATCACAGAATTCCTCATGTGAATCCCAAACATTGACCCCTACTGTGGAGTTACAGATCCTCCAGCAATCTTGAACATGTTATTGAACAGATTAGTCTGAGTAATGGCTGTGAAGCAGAACTTATGTCAGCTGTACTTTAAAATTTCACCTCTGTTCTACAACTCTCAAACACAATCCAGAGTCTCATAGCTTAGGGGAGCTGCACGCCTCACGCCACGGACTATAACAGTTGCACACCATTATCCTATAGGCAATACTGTCTTTTTTGAATAATGTGGGGTAATGGGACAAAGTGGAGTAATCGGTTGGTCTTGGAGTTTTGGGTGGATGACACTGAGGCATTTGTAGCTTTGACATTCTTCCTACTACGCTTACAGTCTCCTACGGAATGTGTTCTAAATGGCTTGTGCAGCATAAATCTGGTCTATGATATAAAAGAGGCATCCCATTGTCCTCCTTGTCAGAGAATTCTGTGTCCTGCTGTTTGCGTAATGATACCTAAGTGTCATATATGTGTATGCTTTGACTGTTGACTGTTTACTGAGGTGCTAAGGAGACTAGCATCTCTATTTTGATTTTTGTAGCTGCAGCAAAAATTATAGTCAATCACACAGCTGATGACAAAAAGTGAACTTTTTTTATTCTCCCATGTGATGTGGGCATCACTAGCTGGGCTAGCATTTATTGCTCATCCCTAACAGCCCAGAGAGCAGTTAAGAGTCAACCGCATTGCTGTGGATTTGGAGTCATGTTGGCCAGACCATACAGTGAACCAGATGGGCTTTCATGGCAATCAGTATTGGTTACATGGTCACAATTAGACTTTCTTTCAATTTAAATTTTTATTGAATTCAAATTTCACCCACTGCTATGGTGGGATTCAAACCCATGTCCCACGAACATTAGGTTGGTTTCGGGATCCCAGTGAGAGTACCATAATGCTGCCTCCTCCTGCGACATTTGCGAATGTGAGATCCTATCTAAAATGAGGCCACTTTTGTGTCCTTGTAAGGTTTTGTTTCTCCTTTCCATCCCCCTACATCTGGTGCAGACCTGGGTATAGGGGGTCTGTCCTGAACTGTCTTGCACCTGGGGTATAGGGGGTCTGTCCTGAACTGGAACTGGTTGGTCTTGGAGATTTGGGCTGATGACGCTGAGGCATTTGTTGCTTGATGGAACAGGCATGCTGACAGAGCAATAAAAGTGAAGTATGGTAGATGACAGAGATCTGAAATAAAAAAAACAGTTAGTGCTGGGAGATCTCAGCAGGTCTGATAGCATTGCGGAGAGAATAACAGAATTAATGTTTTGAGTCCAGTATGACTCTTCTTCAGAATTCCATGTTCTGAAGAACAGTCATATTGGCCTTGAAGTGTAGAGACACAACAAGAGGCCGACAAAACTTTGTTCACACAGATGTAGCACCAGCTACAAAAGGGAGACTATTCCCCTAAAGTGTACTGTTCACACCATTCATAGAAAAAAAAATCCATCTCTGAAATCTAATGCAAGCAACACATTTTCAATTTGTTTTTTGCGGGTGACATTCTTCTCATTTATCTGGGAATTGTAAAAGGTTCTATGCTTTCTGCACTGCGTGTCAGTATGAAATCCTGGGATCAGTTGTAGTACAAGCTAATTGAAGAACGCTGATGGTCGTGCATACTACCAAATGATCAGAACAACTGCCTAATATTTGCACATACATTGCTCCCATCTCATGGCTTCTCCTGAGTGTGATTATAAGGGCTTTCCTGTTTGTAGATAACCTAGCAATTGGAACACTGAAACCCATTTTATTTAGGGCCTGTTTTATTTGTCAATGAGCAGTGATGTCTGCCTCGTTAATATGGATAGGGTTTAGATCTTTTCCAACCATCCGGTTCCAAGATGTTACTACACAGGTCTGGTGCAAGTGGGTCTTCAGCCAGGGCCTTCTGGCTCAAAGTTTGGGACATTACCACTGCACCACAGCTTATAGTTAGGATTAACAGTGATCCCCAGTAATATAAAGCACCCGTATTCTGAATTGAATCAATTCCCGATAAGCTTCTGCCGATATATTTTCCAAAGCTTATAATAACAAGGCCAACGTGGTCACACCTGAAGGAAAATTGTTAATTGGTAAGATATAGTTAACCAAGTCATTTCTATCTCTATAGAAATTATTTGTGTTGCTTAATCTTAACTATGCAGTTCTATTTTAGAGTTGGGCCTAATCATTAGTTCCAAAAGATGAATTCCAAAATCCAATTTCAATGTGTTTGTCAACTCCAGCTCTTGGGTAATATAGGTATCTGTTCTTTCTATGGTAGAGGGAAGAATTCTCTTTTGCTCCATGCCACTGTGCAGTATTGAAGTCAAAGGTAGTTTAGTTGATTGAATCAAAGAATGGTGACAGTGCAGAAGGAGGCCACTCAGCCTTTTGTGTCTGTGCTGGCTCTCTGCAAGAAAAATGCACCTAGTGATGCAGCCCTGCTGTTTCCCCATGGTCCTGCAAATTTCTTTCTCTTCATGTAATGATCCTCTTCTCTCTTGAAAGCCACGATTGAATCTCTCAGATTCTATCTGAAAATGTGTTGCTGGAAAAGCGCAGCAGGTCAGGCAGCATCCAAGGAACAGGAGAATCGACGTTTCGGGCATAAGCCCTTCTTCAGGAATGAGGAAAGTGTGTCCAGCAGGCTAAGATAAAAAGTAGGGAGGAGGGACTTGGGGGAGGGGCGTTGGAAATG
>NC_057732.1:28366252-28372283 GCF_004010195.1 Chiloscyllium plagiosum
TACGTCTGGCGGGAAATTGCGGTCCTTGAAGAAGGAGGCCATCTGGGTTGTACGGTTTTGGAACTGGTCCTCCTGGGAGCAGATGCGGCGGAGACGAAGGAATTGGGAATATGGGATGGCGTTTTTACAGAGGGCAGGGTGGGAGGAGGTGTAGTCTAGGTAGCTGTGGGAGTTGGTCGGTTTATAGTAAATATTAGAATCTCTCAGATTCTAACCACTCGAGGAAAGATGGTTTTACATATTAAGTAGCCATTATTTTCTTTTGCCAATCACCCCAGTACAGTGTCCTCTGGTTCGATCACAAAAAGTTGACTGTACCTTTTTAAAATTCAGCTATACTGTTAATCAACCTGTTCAAACATGTTATGATTCATCTGTAAATCAGATGGGATTGAACCCAGATCTTCCGGCCCAGAGGTAGAGACATCACCAGTGCATCACAAGAGCCCTTAAATCACAATTGATGAGAAGCATGATTGACAGGACTTGAACCTGGCTTCCGAAGCTGTATTATCATTCTTTATAAAGATAACATGGCCTTTTACTTATTTCATTTACTGTATTCCTGTCAAAAAGATATTTTACTGATTTGAAGTCATTGAACAATTTTACCTGCAGTTAATTTTGATAGTTTTGTTTGACTGGAATTCAGAGCAAAAAAATAATGAAAAGGTCTCACTTTAATCTTGATAACAGTTATTTTCTGAGCACTATGTGTGTGTTGTTTCCTGTTCATCAAATTCTATGAATTCTGCCATTTTTAGACCAATTACTGGACACAATTTGTGTGGATTGAAAGCAGTTTTGGCTTCAAGCCACAGATCATCAGATAGTTTTTCGGATCCTTTCACCCAAATCAAATTTAAGCCAGTAGTCTCTTGGCTTCATCTTATCAGCTGAAAGTTAATTATACCTAATCCGAAGCAAAGCTTAAAATCTTCCTGCACTAAAGTCGATACGGTAAGCATTGAACATGAAGATCCTTGCCGTGATCAGATCAGCATGTTTGATAAGCGTGTCAATAATTCAAGTTTGCTGCAGTAAATTTGTTTTTTTTTGAAGCAGTCACAGAAGCAAGACCTTTATGTATATGTGATTCAATGAATTTCCCACTGCTGTGACTGCTTAAAGTATTATTTATTGCAAACAGATGTGATGGACCTAGATATGATAACACCATGGTTACAGGAGCATGAAGTTGCATAAATAGCAAGAATCTTCCATTATTAAATCTACTATTCTCTGCTTTTTTACTCAAAGTAGAACAGAAATAGTTATGGAGGCAAATGCGCACCATAATTACGTTTTAAATAACTTTGTAATACCTTTAGATTTTATTGTTAATTCGCTGCTTAAAAATTGTTAAATGCTATCCTTTGTGCCTCCACATTTCTGAATTGCGTTATGGCTTTAATGACTATAAAGTTATAGAAAATCATTTTGACAGATCTTTTGTGAAAGACCTTGACATTTCGAAAGGTGAAGGAACCATTCAATCAGCGACAGATTCTGCTTTATGTTTAAGCATTTTGTCATGGTTTTAAATAAAGCCTCATTAAAATAATAGTGATAGATACCCTTTCCCAGCTGTGCAGCATTAGTCCAATCATCTTTCCATTGAGGCCCTATTGTCTAGATTGCTGATTATTGATGGTTAACTGCAAATACACTGCAATGTTTCATATATCCTTGTCAATATTTGACATACATGGAACAATCCAATACTGAAAATGTTCTATTGTAGACTTTTTTGAACTGCATCCAGCGTTCAGTTTCAAGCCTTTTATGGAATAATCAGATATTACTGTCAAATTCAGAAACTATTATTTTTGCTATGCTTCATTATGTTCCACCTTTTGAATCGAACTTAAAATGAACCCTTAAGTAATACTTGACTTTTTGTTTCAAATGAGATATCACAATAATAAAAAGCTATTCTGAGAGTGACAAGGGAGTGGACAAAATATGCTCATGTTTTGTGCTATCTGACCCTTACATGGACGTTAGATAAACACTTCCAGGCTTTTAATGTTGGGAATAATGATTAGCTTGCAATGCAGAACATATTCACTGATATGCTATTTCCTGTTGAAAGTTAGGACATTTTGTTGTAGCTGAATCAAACCTCCTATTTCTAAATTTACAATAATCATCCAAAGTGTCAGTATATATTGAAAGAAAGGAAATGTATTTTGTTCAATGTTTGTGTGTGTCTCTCTATATTGCTTAAAACATTACTTTACACTTCTTAGAACCTGTCTGTTGTTGATTGAGCCTTTTCCAACTCACTGTTCATGTCTGGACTGGAAACGTGTTTTTATGATGTGAAATGTACATTTTTATTTTCTACTATGATGCCCCATTTTCTTGTTCTGTTTCAAATTTATTGTTGAAACTGTGTTCAGCTGGAAAAAAAGTTCCAAACACTCTTACTTTCCTGATTTTAATTCTTTGTGGTAATGTCAACTGGCAGTTTCTACTTCCCGATCAGTTTCTGTTTTTTGTCTGATCCTTTGCATTTACCTCTTCCACACACCATTCTGAAAGAAGGAAAATTCCTCTAGCACATTGTTCTCTCCTTGTGGTGGACTAAGATATTTAGTCAATGCTGAGGAGAGAACAAAGTGCTAGAGAAATGCAATTGTTTTCTTTGTTCAGAATGGTGCTTGGAAGAGGTAAATGCAAAGGATCATACAAAAATAAACAGATTGCTGGTGAAGTGCAGATACTGTTATGTTGAAAAGCACGGTCATCAAGTTGCTGACATATTAACACCCTTCTGCAAATATAGTGACCAACACTGTAACTCTGTTCTCCAGATGTAATGCTGAGGTGAGAGATTGTTTTTGAAAACAATTTTGCCTTTGCTGGTGGCCCACAATGCCTCATGGATACCCAGCTTTGAGTTGCAAGATCTATTCAAAAACTATCCCATTTAGCACAATGGTAGTTCGTACTCCATGGTGCAAGCTGTCCTCAGTATGAAGATGGGACTTTGTCTCCACAGGATTATGTGGTGGTCACTCCTACCAACACTGTCATGGACCAATGCTTTTGCCATATACAGGTTGATGAGAATGAGTTCAAGTTTATTTTTATTTCTTTTTGGTTCCCACACCAGTGGTCGCAGACCCACTTTGGCATTTATGTTCTTATAGACTCGACCAGCTCAGTCAGTAGTGGTGCTGTCAAGCCAATTTTCTTGATGGACATTTAAGTCCTGCACCCAGAGTACATTCTGTGCCCATATCACTCTTGGTACTTCCTCCAGTGATGTTTAGCATGGATGAGTACTAATTCATCAGCTCAGTGGAGCGGTTTGTGCTGATCAGCAAGAGGATTCCTTGCCCATGTTTACCTCATGCCATGGGATAGCCTGTGGTTCAGAATCAATTTGAAGGATTACCAGGGCTGCTCCTTCCTGAGTGTATACCACTGTTCCCATCCTTCTGTTGTGTCTGTCCTGACAGAACATACAAAGGTGAAAGTGAGGATTGTAGTTGCTGGAGATCAGAGTTGCAGAGTGTGGTGCTGGAAAAACACAGGCAGTCAGGCAGCATCCGAGGAGCAGGAGAATTGACGTTTCGGGTGTAAGCCCTTCATCAAGAATGAGGCTTGTGGGCCGAGGTGGTGGAGAGATAAAATGGAGGGGGGGGGGGGGGGGGGTGGGGCTGGGGGGAAGGGAGCTGGGAATGCGATAGGTGGATGAAGGTGGGAAGATGGAGAGATAGGACTGTTCAAGAGGGCAGTACCAAGTTGGAAGGTTGGTACTGGGATAAGGTGTGGGGGAGGAGAAATGGGGAAACTGGTGAAATCCACATTGATCCCAGTTGGTTGGAGGGACAAAAGGTGGAAGGTGAGGTGTTCTTCCTCCAGGTGTTGGGTGGTTAGGGTTTTGCAATGGAGGAGGCCCAGGACCTGCATATCCTTGGCAGAGTGGGAGGGGGAGTTAAAGTGTTCAGCCACAGGGCGGTGGGGTTTTTAGTGTAGGTGTACCAGAGATGTTCTCAGAAATGATCCGCAAGTTGGCGTCCTGCCTGGGAACATACAAAGAAGAATGGTGATGGTGGTGTCTGGGATATGACAAGCTATATTTTTGTGAGTATGACTGTGTCAGACTGTTCCTTAACTAGTCGTTGAGAGAGCTTTCCCAATTGTAGCACTGGCCTCCAGATGTTGGTAAGAGGCATTCTGCAAGGTTTACAGGGCAATATTAGCTGTTGTTGTTTTTTCAGGTGCGTAGATCATTGTCTAGTGGTCTGTTTTTCAAAACTTTTAGTGATTTGATACAACTGAATGGCTTCTTAGACTGTTTCAGAGACCAGTTAAGAGTCTACTATATTGCTGTGGGTCTGGAGTCACATTTAGGTCAGATCAAGTAAAGATCTTCTTTTCTAAACAACATCAGTAAACCAGATGGGGTTTAGTGATTATCAACAACATTTTCATGATAATTATTAGACTTTTAATTCCAGATTACTTTTCACATCCAATGACATATGTGGTGGTTATATAATCTTGTTCTCATTTTCAGTCGTGCAAGATGAAGCCACAGGAAATTGTTTCTGAATAAAGTTAATGTTTTCCTTACTTTAGCAGAAACTGTATATAATCTTTAGCAGCATAACTAAAGAAAGACGATACTAAAAACCATATTAAATATTCATCACAATGTTATTGATGGAAATTTGGTACCCAAAGCTATTACCTGCAAGACAATACTGACCAAATTTGAATATTAATTTGTCGGAAATTCTTTGATACTTTTCTCAGACATTCAAGATGTTTTAAAAATACAAGCTTTCTAGTGTTGCTCCTTCTTTCAGCTCAGTGTCTCACAAAGCTGTTTTTCTGTCACTCACTTGCTTTCCTCTGAAATCACAATCACTTGGCACTGACTGAATCTAATGCACAGTGGCAGAGTCAATGAAAACTATAAAGCAACAGCAGTATTGATATAAACTTCATTTGATCTTGGTGAATGTTCACTGAATTGAGATTGCAAAATTTTTTGGCATATTTTCTTCATTAATATTCAAAAGACCTTTTGGACACTTCCGTTTGTCAGAAGAAAATAGACACAACTTTGACAAATGGCAAATTATTAATTTATTTCTGTAATTTCCTGCAGTACCATCACTGCTCCTTGCACATTCAACTTGAACCCTCCATGACTCTGATTAGAAGTTAATCTAAACATTCTTCACATCCCCACAATTTGTGCCACTATTGGTGACTATGCCCCCCCGACCAGGAAAGCCCAAATCTCCCTAATCTCCCTTCTTCAACCCTGTGCCTTATTCACCTCCTACCTCTGTTAGTTCAGAGTGTACATTTTTTCCCAGATAGTTGTGTGAAATGCTTTGGAATGCTAAGACTTCGATGCTTTTTCAGTCCAGTGATACATGAGGTAGTCACAACATGTACTTATGTCTGTTTCTAGTTGGAATAGGTTGCCTGTTTAAAAAAAGAAAATGGCTGGAGAGACAGCATGCTGCTCCAAGCATGATTGACCAGGCGCCTCTCCTGCATTTGCCACCTGCCTATCAGAAGGTGGTTGGTAATCACTCTTTGACTATGTTATGAATGCCCCTTTCATGGTCAACAAGTCCTGAAGCTTCTGTCTCAAAGGCAGGGTCCCCTTTCACTGGTGAGGCCTAAGACCTCCTATTTTCTACTTCGAAGGTGTGATGTAAGTGCATATGTATTATACATATATTTACTGATAATACATGAATGACATTTGAATATTTAAAACCTCCATCACTGTTGGAACTTACCTTGCAACAAAGAATTTCTTACAGTTGCAAAAGGTATTCCCACAGGAAAATGCTTTTGATTGTTCAAAGTATCTCAGATCAGTCATAGAGTTATAGAGTCATAGAGATGTACAGCATGGAAACAGACCAACCCATCCATACTGACCAGACATCCCAACCCAATCTAGTCCCACCTGCCAGCACCCGGCCCATATCTCTCCAAACCCTTCCTATTCATATACCCATCCAAATGCCTCTTAAATGTTGCAATT
>NC_057732.1:28373081-28395526 GCF_004010195.1 Chiloscyllium plagiosum
TCCCATGGGGAACCTTGTCGAACGCCTTACTAAAGTGCATATAGATCACATCTACTGCTCTGCCCTCATTAATCTTCTTTGTTACTTCTTCAAAAAACTCAATCAAGTTTGTGAGACATGATTTCCCATGCACAAAGCCATGTTGACCATCCCGAATCAGTCCTTGCCTTTCCAAATACATGTACATCCTGTCCCTTAGGATTCCCTCCAACAACTTGCCCACCAGTGAGGTCAGGCTCACCGGTCTATAGTTCCCTGGCTTGTCTTTACCGCCCTTCTTAAACAGTGGCACCACGTTTGCCAACCTCCAGTCTTCCGGCACCTCACCTGTGACTATCGATGATACAAATATCTCATCAAGAGGCCCAGCAATCACTTCTCTAGCTTCCGACAGAGTTCTCAGGTACACCTGATCAGGTCCAGGGGTTTTATCCACCTTTAACCATTTCAAGACATCCAGCCCTTCCTCCTCTGTAATCTGGACATTTTGCAAGATGTCACCTTCTATTTCCCTACAGTCTATATCTTCCATATCGTTTTCCACAGTAAATACTGATGCAAAATATTCATTTAGAAGAGACTGAAATATATTTCTTACACCAAATTTAATGGACTGCCTTTTGTGTTTTCTTACAGAGACTTGCTCGTGCTGCAGAGGATTCTCAGGTGCATCATGTTTGGCAAGAAGAATTTGGGGTAAGGACTTAAGTCTCCTTTTGTTTCCTCCTGAGGCCATCCTTCAGGAGTGATTCTGTGTCTGGCCTCCTTGTGTTTGTAGCAGGGATCCACAATTGAAGGGCACAATGCATAGTGATTGAAAATCAATGTCTGTCTCTTTGAGTTTTATTTTAAGATTTGTTCAAAGCTGTTGAGGTGTGACCAGTTGTCTGTCATCCATCAGTGACCTACTTTTCAGTATTAACTACAAATTTGTTGTTTGGGCATTTATATTGATCGATCCAAACACAGTTAGTTATTAAATGTAGGATCTCTTTACAGAAACAATCTGCTATGCAGTCAGGGCTGTGCGTCTGAAACCAATAGATTCATATTTGTGATTTGTTTTGAATTTGGTTAAATCCAATCTCCACTCTCCACGCCCAGGCACCCCACTCCATTTGTCTGCTCCTTTTCTAGATACCAGGGCTACCCAAGTTCAGGGGTCATGAGTTCTGGAGCAGCAAATGTCATAATGGAACTCTGACTAAGTTATAACAGCTAACCTCCCACTCTCACATACAACACCCGTTGTCTCAGCCCCCCTCCCCCACCTCAATTCTCACTGAAGGGCCACGATGGATTTCAAGACTCAAATTGGGGTCACTGTGGGAAAAGTTCGGAAAGCTTTGCTGTGGACTGAAGCTGGATTTTCCTGTTCATTGGTCTTAACCAATGAAAAGTGCAGAATTCCATTTGTTTGCATGCTGCACAGGAATTTTTAGGGGTTTCTTATTATAAGCAGGCTTTTGCCTGTGCCTGGAGTAGGCTATAATCAGTGTTCCTACCTTAATGACCTCTCTGCCATAATACTGGCAGTCAAGCTTGTCTTCTTTACACCAGAGTGTCTTTGGCAGTCCATGGGATACATTAAAGATTTTCACGTATGCTATGCTCTTTTCTCAGGCTATTCAGCAGCCATAGCAGCCTCCAGTCTTTTGTCTACTTATTTTTATTGCTTCTGTTCTCCCCTCCTACACAGAAAATGCCTGGCAGCCAATTTAATCCTTGATGTGATGGACTGGCTTTAGACCAAGAGCTCACTGTGGGGAATTGCAGCTTACTAATAATGCAAGTGCATGAACCTTTCTCTGATATATTGTGCAATTAATATCAATGGATATGAATGCAGATGGAATTTCAAACAGACCTAAGATACTGCTAAAAGGGCAGACCACATCTGCTGGATGAATGGTTTGATTTCACAACTAACGTTCCTGAATGATTCAAATAACATCGAAACCTCGAAATCACTCCCATCGTCTATGGTTTTATCAGGATGCAGAATGCATGGGTGTATTGTTCCTGCAGTTTGTTTTTAAGTGAAAGATGGTGCATGGTAACTAGCTGAGTGGAAGAATTATGTTGGTAACAAAATCGCTAACTTTATCAAGAGACAGGATAATTGACTGCTAGTAAGTAGTCGGCTTATTTTGTGCAGTATTGATCCATTGAAAATGAAAGCTGACATTTTATTTAGCTCTTGTATCACCAATTATTTTAACATCCAATGGATTATCCATTAATGTAGTTTTCCATATAAATTACTGAGGTAAAAATCCACTAGGATCTTGGAAGTGAAAATATCGAAAGGAGCTATATACTACCCAGTATTGGTGTTTGTAATAATTGCATTTTCTAGTGGCTTTGTGCTTTCCCTCATCTCATGGTTCTCAGATGGAAATCTGATGGTTGCATGATCTTTGAATCTGATTAACTTTGTGCGAAGTGATTTTTTTTCATATTTCATTAGCTCATCTTATGCAGACAACTGTGACAAGCATGTCTGTGATGTATCCAGCACTGCTCAGTCAATAAGCCCGGGCCTGAAACTTCGGCCTACTTGATGAACGTGCTTTTTTTTGCTGTTTGCATCTGCCATTAGTTGGGGTTCAGTGACCAAATTTCATGCTACCAGTAGCTCTCTGGTTGCTCAAGTCCACTCAATTCCTTGGCCTAGAGGGAAGTTGTAGAAGAGGGCAGCCACTGTAAGTGTCAACTCAACAAATGAAGGGCTTTTTAAGGCCCATTGTTGGAGGCATCTGTGATTTTCCTGTCAGCTTCAAGGTCCCAAGATGAGATGGGTAATTTACTCCATTGTCAGATAAGAATTGATCTAACTCATTTTTAAAAATACTCAATGCCCCAATTTCCACACCTATCCTGGAAAGAGACTAAGGACTCCCAGACAAAACTCTTCTTCTCTGTCTTAAGTGGAAAAGTCATTATTTTTATGTTGCTTAGCTCAACAAAGGGAAACATCCTTTCAAGTCCCTTCAGGATCATTTATCTTTAATATGATCACTTCTCATTCTGCTATATTTGAATGGATACTGGCCCAACCTATGCATCTTTTTCTTATAACTCCATTATTTCAGGAATCAGTCAAGTAAGCCTTTCTGGACTGATTTTAATGCTATTGTATTATACTCAAATCCCTTTACAATAGACAAGAACATTAAATTTGTCTAACCAATCATTTGCTGTAGTTGCAACCTAACTTTGTAATTTGTGTACCAAGTTGCCCAGATGGAATCTTCTAAATCATTGAGTTCTACAAACTCGTTCTATTTAAATAACATGCTGCATTTCTGTTCTTCCTGCCAAAGTACGTAAGTTAACACTTTCCCACATTATACTCCATTGGATGACTTGGTCATTGATATTGTATGAAAGAAGGAGATTGAGGCAGATGATCAACCATGGTCTTGTTGAACAGTGGAGTGTGGTCGGTGGGTTGAATATATTGTCCTGTGTCTGATATATTGAGAATTAATAAGTGAAGAACTTAAAGACTATCAGATCATGTTAATCTCAGGTGCACTGATGTTTGCAAGAGGAATGTGAACATTTTTAATGTTGATATTATACGTTGCAAAGAAGTCAAAATTGGAGGAACACGACATTCCTGAAGGGTTGTAGGGCTGGACGAATTTACAGCGATAAAGATGGAGTGATGCCACAAAGCAATTTAAACACAAGGTGAACTCTACATTTGAAAAGGTGAGGTGTGCAACCTGTAAGTGTCAGAGAGGTGATTGGTGATTTGAACTTTTCTGAGAAAGAGCACAGGCTGGAGGTTGGAGGTTGGTTTGGGATGCAGTATAGGCCAGAGGGTGGGTGTTTGTCAGGGATACAGTGCAGGCTGGAGAGTGGAAGCTTGTCTGGGATTGAGTGCAGACCAGAGAGTAGAAGATGACAACCAAAAATGCATTGGAATAGCAAAGCCTAAAGATTACAGAGGTATGGTTGAGAGTTTCAGCGCCAGGTGAGCTGAGACAGGGTGGGGGCAGAAATAAGTATCTTTATAATTGTGTGAATCTTCGGTCAGACACTCAGCGTAGTATCAAATGGATACCACAGTTTGGTTCAAAGAACAGAGCATCTGGTGAGGGGTTGAAATTAGTGGCAAGCTGACTCAATTGATGGCAGAGTGCAAAAAAAAAAGCAGTATTTAACTGGAAGAAATTTAAGAACTGTCAGCCAGAATCCAAGAAACTGGATCCTGCAATTCTTCATTCTTTTCAGGAAAAGAAAGATTAAGAGGAGCAAAATTGAAAGACAAAACAGTGAACATCTTCTCATCCTTATTAGTTTATCCAAATATGGCAAACTGTACAGATTTGCATATAATACATAGCAGTGAGCTCCTCGTTGGTCTACTGTCAAGAAGAGAGGTAGGAGGACCAAGTCTGATCAGATCATTTTGAGCCTGTTGTTCACACTTCCCCTGAGGACAGAATGTGTCTTGTGCACGCACTATTTGTTGATGCTGTGAAGAATGGCAGAGGATGACCAAGTGGCAGAGGATGACCAAGTGCCAGGAGGTCATGGAGTGGCATCAGAGGGTCAGGCAGCTGGCAACTAGGACCCAGTACAATGCCAAACAATGGTACGTAATTGAATATACCACTGCTCAGTCACTGACTGCGAATGCCAGAGAAGCAATGTCAGAGATGGCTGAAGATGTCACCATAAACAATTATTGACCTGTATCAGCTTCTGCTGGAAGACCTACGGCCTTGTTAAATCAGAGGCAATCCTGTGTCAAATTCCTTATGCAAATGAGGCACAGACCTTCTGACCTTCAGCAATGTGATGCCAAACTTTGTGTTCTTCTAGCTGTATCCTCCCTTCCCAGCTTTAGCACTAATGATTCTGCTAGTCAAGCACAGAAGAAAGACAGTGCAGGGGGCACACCCTAGTTCAACAACACCAGGTGACATATTCAGACATGCTTTTAAAGATCTCAAAGGTTTTCAGTGAATGAGTTGGTGATGAGTGAATAGGTGGTTGGGAAATTGGCAGCCAGGATGGTAAATAGGAGATAGTGAGGACTGCAGATGCTGGAGAGTCAGAAGGCAAATAGTTAGTGAGGACAGCAGAGATTCTTTTCCTCCTCAGATGCTGCCTGACCTGCTGTGCCACTTTATTGAGCCAGGTTGGTAAGGTCTCAGTAGGAATGGGCAGCTGAGTAGGGGGAAGAGGATGGGGGTAGAGGGGAGGAATGATGAATCAGGTTGGATGTTGTCAAGAGGGTGGATATTCTGATGGAGAGGTATTGGCTGGGAAAGTGTTAGCAAAGTGTGGGTATTACATGTGGTTGGAGGCTGAATTAAGTTACACTGTTAATCACTAAATAATGCCAGAGTTTAAACAGTTTCACAATTCTCAGGTAAGTGTTGCATATTTAGCTCAAGTCTCTGACACAGGTCAGTTAAGAGAAAACAAAACAGTATGTTCAAAATTTAATTCTGGGCCTTACAATTACATCTTCAATGTTTGTTGGGGGTAGATGGATTGTGCATAATAAATTCTCTCGACAGCCAAAGCCTCAGCTTGAAAGTAGACTTTGAAGTAGATTGTTTTAAAGGTAACACACTCTACCTAAAACTTCCCAAAAG
Organism: Chiloscyllium plagiosum; assembly: GCF_004010195.1. NCBI lineage: Eukaryota > Metazoa > Chordata > Chondrichthyes > Orectolobiformes > Hemiscylliidae > Chiloscyllium > Chiloscyllium plagiosum. Next base: position 28,378,703 of record NC_057732.1, read on the forward strand.
ATTGACAATTCCCCTTTTTATAGAATCTAGATTCATTGCACACGTCTCACTCTGCTGTGAAATATATATTGTTATTGATTTTTTTGGTGTATAGACTGAAAGCAAATCTTGAAAGACATCTCACTCAGATTTCCCTTGGGATCATGTGTCTGTGCTGGTAGTGGCTCAAGGGGATTCTTTCATGGTTGCAAAACATTTTCCCCTGTGCTTAAAGGGAATATCTTGCATTTTATTAGTCCGTCCATGTTAGAGACTTTCCCCATCAATGTAAAATCATGATATTTATTCAAAAAGAATCTTTGGATTAACCGAGTCTTTTTTTCTGGCTTTGCTATCTGTACAATCTTACATGCTTTGCAGAATTCCTGTTGGATACAGTGAAAGTGGGCAAAGGTGATCCTACTTAAAAGGCATTAACTCTTGTGGTGTACCAAAAAAAAAATCACAGGTCATCTCTTGCTTGTTTTTTTACACAATTTAAGGTTGGTGCACTGTGTTTAATTGGCTTGCAAGTGTAGCTTTAATATTTAATGTCAGCTGAGTAAATCTTCAGTTTACCCGCTCAGATAGTTGCTTTTGTTGTGACCTTTCTTCTCTTCCCCTTTTGTTTGTTCTCTTCTTAAATTACCTGATCATTTGCATACAGTATTTTATGTTTGCGTAAAGCCTTTAACAGAGCAGAACCAAAACACCAGGCATTGCAGACAGGCAGTCAAACATTTACAGCAAAGAAAGGGATATCTTCATGGGGGGGTGACTAAAAGTCAAAGGGCTGAAAATTTAGGAGAAGGTCTCCAAAGAGTTGGAAGAGCTGGGAGGATTGAGATGGCAATTCTAGAGCTCAGAGCCAAGATGTTTATGGAAGACATGGCCACCTATACTGGAACAAAAGGGTGGCTGTGGAGTGATGGCGCTTAAGGAACTGGAGTGAAAAGATTCAAGAATACCAGGCATCTGAAAATGAGGTAGCTGAGCTAGGAAGGAACATGGCCATAGTGATTTGAACATGAAGATGAGAAATTTTAATTGGAAGTGCTGGAATTCTGCGAGCAAACATAGGCTTGTGAGCATATCAGTAATTGATGAATGGAACTTAGTATGTAATAAGATGCAGGTTGCAGCATGAATGAGCTGATATTATGGAGAATGCAGTTTAGGAGACCCAACAAAGAGAGTATTAGAATTGTTAAGCCTAGAGATAAGAAAGACAAATACATTTGATAGCAGATAACCAAAGAGGCGGGGGATACTGATGAAAATAGACACCAAAACTTTATTTTGATTTTAAATATGGAGATTTAAGCTAAATCAGGAAACATCTAAGTAATGTGGGATGACTATTTTACATCCTGAGCCTATTCCATGCTTCACTGAGTTTGTGTCTAAATTATGACCTAACTATATGAACTCACATTCACTAAGAGTATGAGTCTCAGATAGAAATTTGATAATTGATCTAACATAATTTTCATTTGAGAATCAGAGTTCCAAACTTCTAACACTTCACCAAGTGAGAAGCAGTTCCTCATTTCAATTTCTTTACATCTACCCAATCTGTTCCTATTAATGCTGTGAAAATGTTGATCTCATCATCCTTTAACCTTCTAAATTCCTGGGAATACAATTCTAGTTTGGGGCTGTTATAGTGCCTGAGCCAGGAGGACTGGATTCAAGATGTGTCATAACATCAGTAAACAAGTTGATTAGAAAATATGTCTAATCCTGGTTTGTGAAATTCATCATTGTAATTTCATGCTTGGAATCCAGGTATTATTTTAAACCAAGGTGGCAATATGCTTTCTGAGATATGGTAACCAGAACTGATTCCAATACCCTGGGCTTGGTCTAACCAGCTAACTTTGTATATCCACAGCATAACGTCTACTTCTTAGCTTCATATAGAAAGACTAGCAGTCCATTAGCCTTATTGATTATTCTCTGTACCTGTAAGTGCTATTTCATTGACATTTGCATTTGGGCCCCCAAGAAGTTTTGGACATCACTGTTTTCAGCTTTTTACTTTTAGAAGGTCCTCTGTTCTGTCTTTTTAGGTTTGAAATGAACGATCTGTGAAATCCATTTTGTAGCTTTGACCATTCAGTAATCTGTCACTATCAAATTGCATATTTATTCTTCTGTCTATACAATGTGTAATGCCTCTATCTTCGATTCAATGGCAAACCTTGATATGAAGCTTTCTATCCTGTTATTGGAATTGTTAATAAATGTGGCAATTATTTGAGGGCCAACACAGATCCTAGCAGGGTGTCATGTTAGAATTGCTAATCAGAGATTAATTTCCTCTGTTCATAGGTTTCTTTGAATCAGTAAAACACCTCAAATTATGAAGCAGTTCTGGAGAAAACTAACTGATTTTTCTGCATGCTGCTTGCAAACATACAGCAAAATAACAGTCAGGCAGAGTCTCAACATTGTATAGACACAGTGCATAGAGTCCTGAAAGGTGAACTCATTCAGAAAGGAGGGGCATGTTATATGTTTACCTTGTCTTTAAGAAAGTTTAATGATTTGCATTAACAAAGGAGCCCATGAGGCACTGTATTGAATTAAAAATATGCCAATATGTTATCATATCATGATGGTGACTTTGTTGATTTTCACAATTACCAGTTTTATTGTCAAGCATTTCTATTTGTGTTATCAATTTTTTTTTCATAGACAGCAGCAGCTATTCTGCAGTTTGCTTATCCTAATGTACAAAAGCCAGATCTTGTTCCAGATTAGCCACTGACTGATCTTGTTCCTCAATCTATTTGTAATGTTTCAAATCAACTCAGCATTTCCTAATGTTGTAAAAATATTTTGAAGTTTCTATTTTTACCTAATCTGAGTATGCCCCTTGTAAATCCATAGCAGAATAGCTGCCAGGCAGTCACTATAAGTTAAATATACAGCACATGGGATCCCTCAAGTCATATCCTGCCAGTTGGATTACCTGCCCATTATTCCCACTCTGTCTCCAATTTCCAAACATGATCAGGAATTTGGTTCACTTTCTTGAGCTTCAATTTGAGCCATTGGAAACTTAAGAGTGACTTTATTAAATGCTTCATAAACAGCAGCCTTAGAACAATTCCCAGGCTGCAACTTTAGTTACCAATTTAAATAATTTGATCAGGTTCTTCAGTTATGACCTACCTTTTACAAAAAACATATGTCACTCTGATCATCTTACAGCAATGACAAGCAAAAATTTCCAATGCAAAATAATTGTTCCCAAATAGAGAAGACTTTAAAAACTTCTAGTGCAGAGATGTGTAATGTTCTCACCTACTTTCTTTAAAAACATGACAGAAATCCTCGGAATTTGTCACTTAATAGTGCCATTATTTTCTTTTTAATGGATGAGATTAGATTCCCTACAGTATGGAAACAGGCCCTTTGGCCCAACAAATCCACACAGAAGAGAAACCCACCCAGACCCATTTCCCTCTGACTAAAGCACCTAACACTCTGGGCAATTTAGTATGGCCAATTCATCTGACCTGCACATCTTTGGACTGTGGGAGGAAACCGGAGCACTCGGAGGAAACCCATGCAGACACGGGGAAAATATGCAAACTCCACACAGACAGCCGCCCAAGGCTGGAATCAAACCTGGGACCCTAGTGCTGTGAGGCATCAGTGCTAACCACTGAGCCACCGTGCCGCCCGTAAAGTTATGTTGCTTTTGTTAATTGTGGGTATCCTTCCCCGAATAAAGATTTATTTCCTTGGATGTTCCACATTTTATGCTTTTCCTCACTGTAAAATGATACTCAAAATAGCTATTCAATGTGTTTGCCATTTACTTATTTTCATTGATAATGCCATCATTATCTGTATTCAATAATCCCACGTCACGTCTGCCCATTCTTGTTTTCCTTATAGCAAATCATGAAATCCCTTGCAAATTGCCTTTCATATTCTTCTTTTCTCATCACCTTTCATTGTTCCTTCCATTCTCTCTCTGTTGCCAGGATCTGCACTAGTTTTTGTACTTCTGTCAGATTTTTCTTTAGTTTGATTTTGTCCCTTACTCCTTTGGTCAAGACAGCCTTTTTTTAGATTCCTTGCAATCTGGACCTATTGTAGTTTTCTTTGCATTCCTAGATGATTTATTGATATATTCAAAAGAAAGAAGAACATCAAGACATGCCTATAACAAAGTTTCAACACTTTAAGAAGGTTTGACATGCTTAGTATACTAGCAGAATCTGTCTCATGACCCAGGATGTTATTTTGGATACAGGCTATGAAGATACACTTAATTCCATGCCTGTGGTGGTACAAACAATGTGTTGAGAATTTTCTGTGCTGCAGTTGTCTTAGCTGAGCATCAAATTTAGTAATGAAGGCAATGTGGACAGCAGTAGCAACATACTTGTGATTGCTGCTATGATGGTCACCACAATCTCCACAAGAAACCATCAAGGCCTGTGTTTTCCAATGCTCACAGATTACAAGATGTCGAGGACATTTCAAGATATTCTCTCCAACAATGTATGTAGAGAGAAGCTTTGATTGAACAAGTAACTACAGTCTGCACCTTGTTGATGCTTAAATGTATGGTCTTTATTGTCAATTTGCTGATGAGTGGAAACACTATTTTCAGTTTATCTAATCAAACCTCCTCACATTTTGAATTGAAAAGAGCCTTAGTGTCTTTTGTGTTTCCCTATAATAGACGTCTTTCAGCTCCCCTGTCATAATGATTCTCTCCTGTTCTCTGTCCGTAGCCTGACATGCTTGCTAAAGTGAGGCACTCAAAGCTAACCACAATATTCTATTAATCACTTTACCATTCTTATGCTATTCTTAGCTCATCAATTAGAATTGCCTGTTGTAATTCATTTCCCTGCCCTTGCCCAGTCATATTCTTTAAATTGCTTCATCTCATACGTAATTATTTGCCTTTTAAATGACAGAGCTTTTGACCTTGGTAATAACCTGTCGCAACATTGAAAATAGTTACTTGGGGTTAAGTCTAAAACACAAAGAACGTGCCTGAACCTGCTGCCCATGCGACTGTTGCGCCTTTTTACACCTGTCGATAATATGCCATACTTCTGCTCCACCTTGCTGAGGTGGGGCACTTCATTAATGAACTTAAGCCAGATTTCCACAATTGAATCTAAAAAATGTAACAGCTTTTCTGGGGTTCATGCTGTTATGTATCCATATTTCCACTTAAACACTACAAATTGCTTTCAATATATTTATGTTCACTTATTTCCTTCAAAAGCTGTGGTACTTATTTTTTCTCTATATTGAATTGTATGCAAAACCTCTCTGTTAACTCCAGTAACTCTTCTGTGCTCTTCCAATCTATTATGGCCTTCCTCAGAGTTTATTACTGCTCCTAATTTAGTATTGGCAAGTTTCAGTACCTTCAATTTCTCTTGTGCCTGTGTCTAAATTATACATTTAAATGAAGAATTGAAGAAACCACAGATCAAACCCCTGGAGCACAGTGCCATTCATATCCTGACTAGTTAAAACAAAAGTTTAGATTAGAGTGGTGCTGGAAAAGCACAGCAGGGCAGGCAGCATCCTCGGATGCTGCCTGAGCTGCTGTGCTTTTCCAGCACCACTCTAATCTAAACTCTGGTTTCCAGCATCTGCAGTCCTCACTTTTGCCTAGTTAAAACAAAAATCCATTTAGCCTTACTCTTTATATTCTGTCCCGAAGACATGTCTATGTTCATCAGCTGCACATATTTCCATATCATGCACTTTAATTTTCAAATACTTTCTAATAACTAACATATATAAGTCCCATGCTGCATTTCCTATATTTATGCACATTGCTAAATTATCTACTTGAAAAGTACAGCAAAATGATTCAGTCCTTCTACTTTTTTACAGTGGCTCAGCTGGTGACATCAACACATGTTTGTCTCCCTTGCCTACTTCTCCTTTAAAGTTCAGGTCTGGGTCTCAGACGTAGCATGTTAACATACATTACCATTTTTTACAGGTACTTCAATCAACTAGTCCAGGCTTGTTATTACACATCTCTGGAGCATGTGGAGTGTGAACGCAGGCCTCCTGGTTCAGAGATATGGACATGACCATTGCGCCACAAAAGTCTCTAACATTCGTTGCATTCTAAATATCAACTCAGCGCCATTGTTAATTATATCCAAGAGTTATTACTACTGTTGCACCTGAGTCCAAAGCTCCAGGAAGCAATCAATCCATTTCCTTGAAACATGTTAAATTCACTTCCGTCAAGTATTCACAGGGAGAGACATCAGAAGCGTGTTCTCCCCAGATAAAAACTGCTTGACAATATGCAGGCTAACGTGGCTCAAAACCATTATGTGATGATGATGTTGATCAAGTTCCACCGGGACATATGAAACATGGAAATTACTACAGGGGAGTTATTGCTTTGTGAAAGATGCCAGTGGATTTGAAATGGGCAAATAATCTTATTGAATAACAAATATTAAACATAAAGAACAAATTCATTAGTCTAACTTCAACCCATCATGTGCAAAGGCATAAGTGGTAAAATAAAGATTGGATAAAATCTGTAAAATGTGCAAATGTAAGCTATTAATCAAAAAGTTAGTTAGCACACTTATTTTGAAGTAATGACAGTAGCATTTGGGATGCCACAGCAATTTGTACTGGGATTACACTGTTCCTTGTTTATCTTTGGAATTAAATACAAATGGATGTAGCACTCAGGAGCACTCTGGCTTGGTGAGACATCTTCGTTAAAGAATGGATTGGTCAAAAGATTTAAGTGCACATAAAGTTCAAAGTTGACGAATACAAACATAGGGAACATATTCATTGCAAGAGCAATGTTGAAAGAAGCTAAAGATGAAGTTGATAAGAGACCTAGGTGCCTTAGTAGATTCTGGATCGGTTTGTCCAACTAGTGAGGAGCAGCAATCATCAAAGCCAGTAGTGTATGAAACCATATTTCCAAGATAATAGAGGACAAGTCAGAGGAGGTCACAATCAAACCATACAGTGTTCAGTTCAAATCACACTTGGGGTATAGGAATCATTTCTGGTCATCCCGATAAGAAACTGAAGCAGTAAAGACACTGCAGCGCGGGATCATGAGGCTAGTATTTAAAGTCTGAGCCATGAAGAAAAAATGGACTCTTCATAATTGAAGGGAATTTGTCTGTGACAACTTGGTATAGTTTGCACATTAAAAATTAAACTTGAATATTACTTCAAACAAATGTGTTAGTGTAAAGCTGCAGATTTAAACTAGTAAAAGGGAAAAAAAACAAAAATAAGATGTTCTTTACAATGTGATTGGTGTGTGAACCATTCCATTATCACAACTAGATTAGTGAAGATGGCACACTCATTCATAGTCTCCTGATCCCTCATTGCTTACCTGTGAAGTTCAGATATTTTTATGTTTGGTGTATTGGATCCACTGCTTGCAGCAATTTGTTCTGCAAACACACGTTTCATCCTCTTCAAGCTCCACATGAACCAGAAATAGCTATTGCATGTAAGCTGAACATGGGGCAAGAAAACTTGTACACATTATTCATTTAGAGTCATAGAGTCATAGAGATGTACAGCATGGAAACAGACCCTTCGGTCCAACCCGTCCATGCCGACCAGATATCCCAACCCAATCTAGTCCCACCTGCCAGCACCCGGCCCATATCTCTCCAAACCCTTCCTATTCATATACCCATCCAAATGCCTCTTGAATGTTGCAATTGTACCAGCCTCCACCACATCCTCTGGCAGCTCATTCCATACACGTACCACCCTCTGCCCAGGGAAAACAGCCCCAGCCTGTTCAGCCTCTCCCTGTAGCTCAAATCCTCCAACTCTGGCAACATCCTTGTAAATAGATCTGTGGTTAACTAAAGAACTTCTGCTTGCTCGCCATGTGTAATACTTCCAGATCTGACTCTGAGTAAATTTGTCTCTTTACCTTTTCTCTGAGTGACCTGCACAAACAGCATCTCACACATGTGTCTTCTAATTGCGCTATAAGCAGAAACTTTGGCCGTTCATAAACTAATTTTCATAGGCCTGCTTGAGCACAATGGCAAAATTCAGAGCTGTGGTAAAAATCAATATTGGTTAGTGCTTTGTGCTGGTACCACTCACATCTACTTACAGTGACTTCCTTTCCCCATTGTGCAATAGCCCACAAGCTCAGTTAATAGCTGTTCAGAAAGCTGGATTGAAGATTATTCCAAGACGACAACTGTCCATTCCAATATTTTGTTCCATCTGTTACTTGGCAGAAACCTTTTTCATTCTGGGAAAGAAAATAATGGAAAGAAGTTAAAGTATTAGAGTTGAAATTGAAGATCAACTTTACAGGATCAAATAATGCTTGTATATGTCTTGCTGAACTATCAATTGTTATTAGCTAATAGCCTTAGCTGATGTGGAGACCTATTTTCTGAATAACATCAGCATCCGTTATTTCTTCTACATCAAGTAGAAGTGATACTTTAATTATAGATGATTTTCATTGTCCAGAACTGAACCATTAGGGTATGATAGTCCTTGAGCTACTTTCCCAAATTCAAATATACTGTCTCCAAATGGCACATTACTTGTGTTCATCACCGCAGTATTATAATTTATGGGACATCAAGTTGAAATCGACTCTTTAGTCAACATCCGTGGTTGCATTAGAGTAAAAGAAAAATAATCTCTCTCGAGTTTTGTTTACTTTACCTTGTATTTATCCAGCATTCCACACATCTCAGATCATAATCTCCTACTGCCACACCTTTATTCCTGATGAAGGGCTTTTGCCTGAAACGTCGATTTTACTGCTCCTCGGATGCTGCCTGAACTGCTGTGCTCTTCCAGCACCACTAATCCAGAATCTGGTTTCCAGCATCTGCAGTCATTGTTTTTACCCTGAAAAGAGTTTGACCTTATCCAAGTTTCCAATTTAGAAATAAAACAAAGCCATAAGCATTTGGTCTTATTTTCACAATATCTGTGAGCCATTTTAAAAATTATCATGATCAGAGCTATAAGCAAGAAAGCGTGTTCTGACAATACCATGGCATTAAAACGGGCATGTATTGAAACTTTGATTTATGTTTGATTTAAAATGCAATCTTAGTAGGTTCAGGTAGCAAAGGTCTTTCCTTCATATAAAGCTGTCCTCCCCTATTATATTCAATAAAGCTCTCTGGTGAACACCAACAATGAATACTAAATTTAATTTAATCAGTAGTTAAAGATTGTGTCTGTAATAAATTGCAGTTGATTGAATGCAACCCTCTTTTAAACCTCGGTATTTGTTGACCTATGAATTTTAATTTACCAGGCCTTAGAGAGGTCATTAGGGGTCATTACTATTACCCAGGATAAAGACTTTTGTGTTTTGGCGCTGTCTTGACATTCACAGTTATAGCCTGAAAATTACTGCTGAAGAGTATGGTTACATTCTGAGTACAGGTACAAACTGATCTTTCTTCTAAGATCATAACTTAGGAGAAAAAAATCTCATTCCTTTTTAACACATATTAAACAAAACTGATCAATTTCTATGAGTAATCAACACAACAGACTAGAATTCCATGCCATCAGTGCAATCTATTCACAGGATAGTGTGTTTACCAGAAAACAGCTTGACTCTAATTGCCTTTGGATGATGACCATTATTAGATTACATACAATGTGGGAACAGGCCCTTCAGCCCAACAAGCCCATACCGACCCACCGAAGCGCAACACACCCAGACCCATTCCCCTACATTTGCCCCTTCACCATCTTAATGAAAAATTGCTTGAGTTAAAAGATTTGAAGTAATCACACTGTCACTTTGCTTGAAAATGAATACTGCTGTTGAATTTTGTTTTACATTTATCTTTAAACTCTTGGAAACACTTGCAGCTTATTAGTATTATTTATTGGCTATGCAACCTCCTTAATTCCGAATTTATTTTATCCACCACAGATCCTATATTATCTCAACAGGGACTTTCCTGTCCCCACAAAATAAGAATCTAGGAGAATAGGAATTGCTAAATGGAAAAAGGGTCGGGTCCATCCCATTTGACTCTGATCATTCCAGTGGAATAATACAGATGAGGAAAACCCCTTTGTAGAGAAATGCACTGGGAACATGAACCTACCATCAACTGTTGTTTCCAAATATGCTGCACCTATTACAGGTATACATCATGTCTTACGTTACTCATTTCAAAGTGATATCCTGAAGACAGTCTTTCTAACTTCCTCTTTCCCGGTGGGAACTTGTCCAAGCTGTACAATTTCTTGAAAGACTTCTGAAATAACTCCACAGAGACCAGTATCCCATCACCAAATCATCCTTTATTTACACGTGAACAGTTCTTGACCATAGTACTGTCTCAGGCACCAGAGTGTCAATATCTGACACTCACCCTTTCAGTTGCATGACACTGAAATCTTTTACTATAAATTCTGTGTCTTGTGATCCCACTCCACAGCTATTTGATGAAAGAGCAGAGCTCCGACGGCGAATACTTCCAAATAAACCTGTTGGATTATAACCTGGTGTTGTGTGATTTTTAACTTTGTCTACCCCAGTCTAACACCAGCACCTCTACATTATTTTATATGTCAGCTAGGGCTCCCTGATTGGACTAAACTAACAGTCCCAATCAGGGAACGTGTATGCTATGAGATCCAGCTGGCTGACCTCATTACAATCACTGCTAATTCAAACATTTTATTCCATCAATCAGGCTAGGTTTCCTCTTCTGTATTCCTCCAGAATCCTTTGTCTAGAGAGGTTGGCACGAGACATACATCAGCTTCACCACATCCTCATGACACATTCTGGCTCACTTACAATACAGTTCTCCACTTCAGTCCTGCACTTTGGAGCATGTGCATTTCTTATACAGTGTAGTGCTGCTGTCAGGCTGATTTGTGAGCAGGGACAGGCATCTATCTCATGGACTGGAGCAGGGGTCTTCTCAAGGTTCTTAGCATTCTCTTTTCGTGTTCATCACTTTGCACCAGCTTGCATGTTCACAGCATTTCTGTCTTGCCTTGCCTTTTTTCACATTCCTGCTTCATACAGAACTTACAACCTCTCAGTACTTCTTTCTTGCCTTGCTTTTTAGCGCAGGCACAGAGCCAGACTGTTTGTCACGGTTGCCAGCAGTTGCTGAATGACACCGTGCTACATCAATGTCAGACCTGCAGCATATGCCAGCAGCTTATATGTAAACCCTCTGCAAGTGCTTCAGCAAATTGCTATATCTCAGGTTCTAAGTGGAGGAGTCCTCAGTCAAGTCAAAATGGATTGTCATCTGTTAGAGGAGACTGATATGGTAATTCAAGGGCATCATCTGATAACAGTCTGGGGAGTGCACCCATTTAGTCTCAAGGGGATGAGATGGGGTAGTGGCATTGTCAATAGATTGGCAATCCAGAGACACAAGTAATCTGGATATCTGGGTTTGAATACCAACATGGCACAGGGTGAAATGCGAATTCAGTAAAATTCTGGAATTAAATGTCTCATGAAACCACTGTTTGAAAACCTCTGCTTGGTTCATTACAATCCTTTAAGGAATGAAGCCTGCCATCCTTACCTAGTCTGGCCTACACATGGCTCCAGACCCACAGCAATGTGGTTGATGAGTGACTGCCCTCTGAAATGGCTGAGTAAGCCAATCAATTGTACATCAATCAGTCTTATAAAAAGAGTGAAACTGGACAGACCACATGTTATTGACTAGGGCACTAGAAATGTGCATGAGAGTGTTTGAAGGAAAGTGCTGCATGCAACTGAGGACGCAGTGGCAGAGATGAATAAGTGTGAGGGAGCAGAGAGAAGCACCTACCCTTGTGGAGGTCAGAAGGTCATTAACCTTTTGTAATTCTTGGCATTTGTCCAGACCTGGACACTGCATTGACCCAGATAGTTACTTGTTTTATTCATTCATGGGATGTGGGTATTGCTGGCTAGGACAGTATTGATTACTCATCCCTAATAGCCAGAGGGCAGGTAAGTGTCAACCACATTGCTGTGGGTTTGGAGTTACATTTTGGCCAGATCAGATAAGGATGGCAATTCCCATCCCTAAAAAGTATTAGTGACCCAGATGAATTTTCCAGACAAACGACAATGGTTTTATAGTCATCATTAGATTCCTAATTCTAGATTTTATTGAATTCAGATGCCACCATCTCCCATGGTAGGATTTGAACCCAGGTCCCCAGAACACTATCTGAGTCTCTGGTTTAACAGTCGAGTAATAGTGCCAGTTGGCCATCACCTCCCTATTGTGGTCTGGTCTGGCAGTCCTGAGGAAAGTAGATTGTCCTCTCCATCATCCCGTCCTCCAAGTCCCTGTTCACACAGCAGCTTGCCAACTTTCCTTGCTTAGCAGTGTCCTTTAGAATTCTGCAGCAGCCCTCTGACTGGTAGGTCCTGGCTTGCAGCCTTTAAACTGCTGCATGGCTGGGATTTTAATTTGGTACCTGTTGCAAATCCTGGGAATTCCTGGCCGTGACTAGTAACTCCACTGCTGGTGAATGTAAGATAGCATGGAGTAGCACCACAGAGATGTGCTGCATACAGAATGAGGAGGGTAGCAGAGAATTGCACATAAAATTTGCTCGTGTTCATGGCGAGAAATCCTCTGTGAAATTCTGCAAAATTGAAACTTTCGTGATTTTTGGTAAAATTTAGCCTTTGTCTGGTCTGAGAGTGGGGTGCTGGAAAAGCACAGCAGGTCAGGCAGCATTCAAGGGGCAGGAGAATTGACGTTTTGGGCATAAGCCCTTCATGATGCTGCCTGATCAGCTGTGCTTTTCCAGCACCCCACTCTCGACTCTGATCTCCAGCATCTGCAGTCCTCGCTTTCTCCCTGGTATGTATGGCATTGAATTTCTCAATAGTGAATATCGCCTGTCATTTGTCTATTCCCAAATATGTTTTTTTTCTATTGTAGTTTGTCCTGTTCAGCCTGAGAACCTTGCAGCCTTATTAACATGCCAGATAAATACTGACATTTCCCCAGATTGAAGACAGTCCCTGTGATATTGTCTATTGGTTACTGAGTAATGCATTGATTGTTAAATATTTCTACCAACTCCACCTTCTTAATTTTCATTATCAACTTTCCAAAAGAAGTTTGTCAAAGGACCAACTAAAATTGAAGTACAACATCCAACATTTCAAGATGCTTCTATCAAGCTGTATTTGCATACCCTTGCAGGTTTGCAAAATCTTCTCTTCAGAAACCCAATTGGTTTATGGTTTTGTTTCTTTCCAGATCCTTCATTCTCTTTAATAAAAACTGCTCATAACCTTACCCCTGTTGGATGTCACAGTCATGTGGGGCAGCATGGCGGCTCAGTGGTTAACACTGCTGCCTCATGGCGCCAGGGACCTGGATTCAATTCCAGCTTCAGGTGGCTGGCTGTGTGGAGTTTGCACATCCTCCCCGTGTCTGGTGGGTTTCCTCCGGGTGCTCAGGTTTCCTCCCACATTCCAAAAGATGTGCAGGTCAGGTGAATTGGCCATGCTAAATTGCCCATAGTGTTAGGTGCATTAGTCAGGAGGAAATATGGGTCTGGGTGGGTTACTCTTCGGAGGGTCGGTGTGGACTTGTTAGGCCGAAGGGCCTGTTACCACACTGTAGGGAATCTAATCTGGTCTGTAGTTTCTTGGGCTAATTTTGCTATCTTCAAATAAAAAAAAGGAGTAACATGTGCGTTCTTTGGTTCTTAGGCATTTCTCCAGTTTTCACTGCTTTCTGGAATAAAGAGAAACAGGAGTCTGTACTTGTCTTCATTCACCTAACAGCTTCCCACAATTATATTTAATTTAAGGTTTGATGACTATGCAATGGTTGGTTAACTATGGTAATTTTAACATATGGTTTTCTAGTGATTCTCACTGAACCTATACTCTTTAAACATGATTAATTTGCAGTTTTACATGATCCGTTTGCAATTTGCAATGGCCATTTTTAATAGATACGGACACCTTATTTGCAAAATTAATTATTGCAGCTATTGGCTTGCATGAGACAGATTGCTAAGCTTCATCTTTCCCGTTTCTAATTCATCTCCGCACTCAATGTCTCATTTTGCCAGCATAAGTGGTAACCTTTACTGGCTAACTTTGAATCAGATAGCTAATTCTGACAAAACAAAAGCAGACTTCATACATATGAATACTTTGTTCTGGTGGGTAAGAAACACTTTGGGCAGATTTTTCATTTGATGATAGTGGCTTTTCAGATGTAAAAGTGTTGATATTTATCACTGCTTGATTTTTGCTTCCTGCAATTCACTCGAGTTGCAGTACCAATGGAAGAAAATTGTAGCATCTGCTAAATGACATCTAAAATACTGCAAACAATCAGTTTGACTGAGATTGAGGGCACTTGATTCTTCTCAATGAATTGGTTTCTGTCTGGAGTGCAGTGGTTAAAGTTATTATACACAAAGAGCTACTTACCTGGAAGGCAACATTAAACTTTCCCCTGAAGGATGTTTTGATAGAGAAAGAGACTGCCTTTGGTTTAAAAATAAACACATACGTCCCATCTCTTATACTATTTGGGTAAAATTTGCCCAAAAAAAAAATGCGACTTCCAAAGTTAAAAGGTACATGTGCAAGCATGTAAATAATATTGCAGAACATTGGAAATTGAGCACTATCTGGGAGATAAATTGTTATGATCAAAAGGGCTGGACTGAAACCTTGTCCAACTCATACATTTGTCACAAAAAAATTTGAATTGAAAAGGGAAGTGATATTACTGCTAATTATATATAGACTATTTCAGAATCAAAAACATGTCAACCAGGTTCTGTAAATTAACAAATAAATAATTAGTTTTATTGTGTGAGAAACAAAGCTCACTCACTTCAATAATTTCAGTCCGAGACAAGATCTGAAGCAATCAGTATGTTTATTATACGCTTGCAAGCGTGGTGCCTGAGGTAAGGCACACAGAGTTCAGCAAGTACATATCTTATTTAAGATTCACTACTCCAAACCCAGTGCCCATTACTATTGTTTATCTCTTGCCTTATCTGGCCTTGTGCATAACAAAGTACAAGTTTTACTCGGCCATTTCACCACATCCTGCTGTGGCCCATTGTTAGGTATATCCTTCTTCATGATTATCTACTTCATCCACCTGTGCCATTTCCTCCCTTTCCCCAACCATATTGATCCTTATGACCTTTTAATTGGGTTTGTTTTTGTGTTTTTGCAAAAGTGGGAAACAGATGCTTATAACTACTGCTTGTACAAGCATATCTGGCTTAACCTACATTCCTCACAGCATCTTATCTATTTGTCTACCATTGTTAGCAGGCACGTTTCATTCTTGCATTCATATTTTAACTAATACAAAAACAATTATATATTTCCTCCACATAGTTTTCATTCTTGTTGACTCAGCTCTTGGTTGAAACAATTATACACTGGTGTGAGTGCACTTACCTTGCATAAGTAGTTATAATTGCAGAAGTAACACTACCTATATCCCACAATTGCAAAGAAAGAAAACCAATCTGCAAAGAATTTTTGAAAAAGAATTAAGAAGTACAAATATGTCCAACTACCCTTGTGAACATAGAAACCAGTAACAAAAGGAGGCCATGATGTGGAGGAGCCGGTGTTGGACTGGGGTGGACAAAGTTACAAATTATAAAATGCCAGGTTATATCCAACAGGTTTACTTGGAATCACTAGCTTTCAGAGCGCTGCTCCTTCTTCAGGTGGTTGAGTAGCAGGACCATAAGACACAGAATTTATAGCAAATGATTACAGTGTCATGCAAATAAAATGATATATTTAACAAATCTTGATTGTTGTTAAGTCTTTCATCTTTTAGAATGGGTTACAGGTTTCAGTTCATTAATATGTAAACCCCAGAACTTCTTTTAAGTCACATTCTCAAGATAGCTTAAGGTTTTATTAAAAAAAAGGTAACATCTCAGCTCAGACACCTTAATCGTGTGAGGTCAGAGTCTGTCTGTATCCCAATCTTGACTCAAACTGGTCCTATTTCCAAAGTGGAATTTACAAAATATTATATGGATTGATTATCTGCATTGGCTGCCTACTAGTGTATTTTTTGAGAAAAATAGAATGTATCTGTCAATATAATTCTGCAAATATACATTCACCCCAAGACTTATGTGTGTGCGCGGGAAGGAGGGAGAGAGAGAGAGAGAGAGAGAGAAAAAGTGCATGTGCGTGTGAGTGTGCATGCACGTGAGAGAGTGTGTATTTTGTGTGTGAAAGCTTGTGTATGTGTGAGTGTGATCGTGTATAAGCCTATGAGAGGGTATGTGATTGGGTATGAGTGTGGGGTGTATGTGTGCGTGTATGCCCTCCCCACTCGGGGAGCACTTCAGTGGTCAGGGACTTTTGGCCTCAGATCTTTGGGTGACCATCCTCCAAGGCGATTTTGGGATACGCAACAACACAGAGTGGCTGAGCAGAGGCTGATAGCCAAGTTCGGTACCCATGAGGGTGGCTTCAACCGGAATCTTGGGTTCATGTCACACTACAGGTCACCCCACTAAATATATATACACACACACACTCTATATACACATGCTCTCTCTCTCATGAATGCACACATACTACCCCACATACCTTCTCACAGGCTTATACCCCATCACCACTTACACACACAATTTACCAAGCTTGCACATACACAAACACACACTCTCTCATATGCACTCACATACATCGTCTCTCTCTCTTTCTCTCTCTTTTTCTCTCCTGCACATGCACACACGTATAAGTATATGGGGTGACTTTGTATTTGCAGAATTATATTTACAGATATGTTCTATTTTGCTACAGGTATGTTC
>NC_057732.1:28396026-28523674 GCF_004010195.1 Chiloscyllium plagiosum
CACATCCCTGGACACTACAGGCCAATCCATCTAACCTGCATATCTTTGGACTGTGGAAGGAAACCAGAGCACATAAAGAAAACCCATGCAGATGTAAGGAAAACGTGAACTCCACAGAGACAGTCACCTGGGGCTGGAATTGAAGCTGATTCCAAGAAGAGTTGCTGCATTGTGAGGCAGCAGTGCTCACCACAGTGATACCCAGTAATAGTCACCGTACTAACTAAAGGATGTTAATACATTAGAAGCAGTTCAGAAAAGGCTTGCTGGACACATATAGGCAGAATAGTTAAAAAGGTGTTTGGCATGCTTTCCTTCATTGTTCAGTACTTTGAGTTCAGGAATTGGGAAGTCATGTTGAGGTTGTACAGGACATTGATGAGGCCTCTTCTGGAATACTGTGTTAAGTTTTGGTCGCTCAGTTATAGAAAGGATATTATCAAGCTGGAGATGGTTCAGAAGAGATTTACCAGGATGTTGCCGGGTATGGAAGGTTTGAGTTATAAAGAAAGCATAGATAGATTGGGACTTCCTTCACTGGAGCTTAAGAGGTTGAGAGCTGACCTGATACAAGTTTATAATATAATGAGAAATGTAGATAGAGTTAATCATAATTGTCTTTTTCCTAGGCTGGGACATTTTAAGACTACGAGGCATATTTTTAAGATGAGGGGAGAGGGATTTAAGAAAGATACGAGGGGCAAATCTTTTACACAGAGTATGGTTCGTGTGTGGAATGAACTTCCTGAGGAAGTGGTGGATGTCGGTACAGTTGGGTTTAAAAGACGTTTGGATAGATTCATAAATAGGAAAGGTTTGGAGGGATATGGCAAAAGTGAGGACTGCAAATGCTGGAGATCAGAGTCAACAAGTGTGGTGGTGGAAAGGCACATCAGGTCAGGCATCATCCAAGGAGCAGGGGAATCAACATTTCAGGCATAAGCCCTTCATCAGGAATGGACAGGCAGGTGGGACCAGTTTCCTTTGGGATTATGTTCGGCATGAACTGGTTGGACTGAAGGGTCTGTTTCCATTCTATATGATATTATGACTTGAAATGAGTGGATTGTCTTTTGCAGTGCCTGTATCCTGTAGAGTTTGGAAGAGTCAGAAGTGACTATTGAAACATAAAAGATCCAGAGGGAAATGACCAGGTGAATGTGGAAAGGATGTTTCCTCTTGTGTGAGAACCCAGAACATGGGGTCATAGAAAGAAGGGACGCTCATTTAAGATAGAGATGAGGAAGCATGTTTCTTTCAGAGTGATGTTGGGCTTTAGAATTCCCTTCCTCAAAAGCTGACAGATGCAGAATCTTTAAATGCCTTTATGGCAGAGGTAGATAGATTCTTGATTACAAGGGGGTGAAAGATTATTGAGGATATGCAGGAGCGGAGAGTTAAGGTTAAAAGCAGATCAAACATGACCTTATTGAAAGGTGGAGAAGGCCTCAAATGCAGAATGGCCAACTCTTGTACCTTGTTCGGAAGTTCGAACATTCACAATTTCTGAATTTTAGAAAACATAGTGAATGTGTTCATTAATGTGGTTCCTGCAGATTCAGTAAAAGGCACCTGTAGGCTCATCAGTTATTCATTGCCTGAGGGTTGCTTTACTGCCTCATAAAGCTGGCAGATCTGATGAACATCAGGGATAGCATCGGCATGTTTAGACAGTTGAGGCTAAGACAAGTCGCTGAAAAATGAGACCTGAAAGTTTAAGTCTAACAGTTCGTTATTTCCTGTGTCCTGATTTTTTTGCAAACAGCAGAGACCCACCCTATCACTGCTGTTCAACCCTTTTCCTTTCTTAATTTCTTGCATTAACAATTAACTGAGGGCTTGAGGTAGTGCCAATAATCAATTGTTTATCAGGAATGATAGTTTTTAAGTTAACATTTGGATTGCTTTGCTTTAAATTAATCACTGCTCAGATGGAATGTTAGGGAAGTTAATGTTTTGTGGAGTTACTCTGTCTGACAGACAGGGGATAATTAACAAACCAAGTGCTGTAACCAAATAACAGCATCCAGCTTCTTTTAACAATGTATTTTATAAAGCCTTTATAAAGCCTGGAAATTACAGCTTCACACCCCCACCCAATCCAATTTCTTCCAATGTATTCAGTGGTTTCATGAGCATTATTCTATGAAAGTTGTCTTTTGATATTAAGAAAAGCGTGTGGAAGAAAAACTTCATTTCACTTCATTCATTGCTCTTATAACTTTGCTTTATGGATGCTGAGACTTCCCTGAGGTTGTAATGGTTAGACTTACCAGAAAATGTGTTATTGAACTGCCGATCAAGGAGCTGTATTTTGCTAGACTTACTGAATTTCTCCAGCATTTTCTGCTTTTGTTTCAGATTGCCAGCACCCACAACTCGTTGTTTATTAAATTCCTGATCCTTGCTGAGTGCGCTGTCTTACAGCCACCATCTTTATTAAGCATTATGAGACCTAAGGATCACCAGGCTCAAGTGCAGAAATGTCAGACATGTTCCATGCTTTTGATCACATGCCAATGACCTCCCCTGTAAAGTACCTGTGTAGTGACCAGTGGGATTTTCTATGATGCTGCCATGAAAATACAACATTAACATTCACTTCCCTAGATTCAAATGCAGTGACGAATCGTCTGTCCAGGGTAATAAAAATGAAATACTGCGAATGATGGAAATCTGAAACTAATACAGAAAATGCTGCCCAGATTATTAGCTGGTTAGTTCCTGTTGAATTGTATTTGAACTTGATTCATTTAAAAGACCTAAATAAAAAGTTGAAGTTCTGTTTTTAAAAGGATTTTGTTGTCTGCTCGGAACACACTGGTATGAAGTTTGGCTACAGATATCGTAGTATGTCTATGTAATAACTTTAGCATTTCTGGGATATATTTCATAACTTGCCATCTGCCATGCTTATGATAAGTGTCCGATAATCAATTGCTCATCAGAGACTGATCAATTCCATGGATTAGTTTATTTGAAACAGTAAAACACATTTCAATCTATGAAACAGATGTTACAAAACCAACCAATTTCTGTGTGCACAGCTTGTAGACCCACAAGATACCATCAGGCAGATTCAAAACATTGTCTGTACACCACACATGGAGTCCTTAAAGATGAACTTTCTTTAAGGCAAGTTACACATACACCACCACCCAGGTACAAAACTAACATAACTGATGGGTCACCTGTTTTATAAACCACTGAATTTTAATATCCATTGATTTCAAGAGAATATTGGACTGTACACAATGTTAATTTTTGTACCACTGGCAGGTTTAAAACTGCGCCATTCACCTTTCTTCATGTTTTGATCATTTTTGGTTAAAAGAATTGCTGCCACCTTCAATGCATTTGTCTGTGAACATAAAAAAGATGTTTTGCTGCAACAAGAATGTACCTTTGAGATTGTTGTGATTCTACTCATCCCAAGTACAATGTATACTTAATCAGTTGTTCCGGAAATGTGGTGCAACCAGGAGACTCCTGAAGTCTGATGCCCTGACAAGAATTTCAGGTTGCAACTGGTATTCAGTGCAATCCAAACCATCCCATTTACACAACAAAAAGCTTTGTTAGGTAAAGAGATAGTGGCATGTTCTAGAGAGAAGAAAGATTTTCAACATGTACAATTAAATTTAAAATTCTTTGATTTTATGCCATTATTTAAAGTGCTTACCTAATGGAGCATCTCTCCCTCTATCTCTTACATTTTCTGAACTCAAGGTTCCATTTCACCAGGTTTATTTTGTTTTTTCTTCTTTACCAGTTTTGTTTTAGGATTTAAATTTAATGAGAACCAACTGGCAACTCTTTACTTAGGTGTTATAAATTGAACTTTTGGAACCAATAAACTTCTTTTTCTTTTTCAAAAAAAAATAAATTTAATGAAGGCCTCCAGCAATGATCTGTTAATTTTTCTATTTTCTTTTCACTTTTTAAAATTGACAAGTTCTTGCCTGGAGCCTTTACATAGGAAATGCAGCAACACTTGGGGAACTGAGTAGGTTTAATGACAATGCCATGTATTTGCAATGCCACACATTTTTGGCCAAGGGTTACTTTCTGAAAAAGTTGCAGCTTTAAATGACTGCATATGGAAACTTCTCACACAGTGAAATCATTGCCAGTTTGGGTTATTCCCAATGGGGTTGTTTCATTTAGCATTACTGGAAACTGCTCCCTGGTTGGAGAGCAAACTTTGCCACTGTTCAAAAGATGTGCAAGTCACAAATGAGGCACTGGGCAGTACAATGACAAATCTGCAGAGAACTACATGTGAGGACAAATCAGGCTTCTTGCCAAGTCTGTGACTATTACTGATTCTATGTCACCATACAGCATGTTTTAATTGGGTGGCAAAAAGGTGGCTGCATAAATTTTGGAAAATTGAGGGTTATCTTCTCAAAAACCCAGCAGACAAACTTCCTCCAATCAGAGAAATGTTAATAATGAAAGAAAAAAACAGTTAAAATAAACTGAATGTCAAAAACATATATTATGGCAGACTTGTTGGTAAACTAGGTAATTTAAGATGCAGCAATGGCCCCATAATTCAAATGTGACAGAGTTGCAAGTGACAATCTGTCACACCAGTGAGATGTTGGTGTACTTAACTCCAGGCAATAGTAAATTGCTTCACTTCACAGATTTTATATGAGGGGAGTAACTCTGATTAACAAAGGAAGGAAATGCTAGTTTGTGCAAATATGTTATTCCATTAAGATATAACAAAATGTTTTGCTGACATTACACAAACTGCATAGAGTTAAATAATGTTTCCTGTTCCTATGATTTTGAGTTGTTGCCAAAATAAAGTTAATCTCATTGGCATAACATCAGACTGACGATGTGAACTTTTTTTGTATTTTGCTGTGCTGTTTTTTACCTTAGGAATTCATTTTTTTTCAGCTGGAAATATTCTTCTAATACTTTGTCTCCTTCAGAAAAATCCCATGATGGTACAAATACTCAATCTATGCGATATGTTTTCTGATATTTTTGAACAGTATTTGTTTCCCTTGTGTTCATGTGATAGTGTGGCTATCACCATATATAGTAGTAAGCATAAATACACAAAGTTATCTCATGGATTTAATATGTCAACAAGAAACCTTCAAAAAAGTTTGAAAGGTCCACTTTAAGTGACTGTTATGCAATTTGCTGACAATATTGTAAATTGCCAGTTGCAAATAAAAATTAAATATAAGTCAAAGTTGCATTTCTGATTTCTGGTGAGACTGACAACTGAGTTTTTGCCTTTTGAACATTTTTATCGAAAGATCTTTTGTACGAAATAGACTGCAAAAGCAAAGAATGAGACCCTGGTGTTTTATCAGTCAGCCTTATGAGACCTCATGCTTGCCTTTCAGAACTTCAGGGCAAGTATGTGTTACTAACATGCCTGTGTGCTGATAACTAGAGGCTGAGTTTATGTTTGTCAATGAGGCACGTCATGGGAGAATTACCCTGGAAGTGGCAGGCCCTTATTATTTAACATATGTGGAGCAATTGCTTAAGAATGGCTGTTCAAGACTGTCAGGTCCTGTGAGGCTAAGCTTAAACATATATTCTCATTTAAACGATAAGGAGAGAAAATTGAGGAAAAATGTAATTCACCATCCATCTCCTCCATCTTTTAGCTGCAACATAAGCCTGCTGGATACTTGAAATGATGTATAAATCCATCTGATATTCTGTTTCCCACAGTAGTCATCTTGCCATTAAGTGAAATTGTATACTTGCCAATTATTGCTGAATTATGGATGACTGTAAACTATCAGCCCATTTTCACCAAAACTGAAATACTCGATCTAATTTCCTTCATTTCACTTTGGGGCCACACAGACAGCAGAGAGAAAGGAAAAATTTGTGTGATCAGTCTTGGATGGGTTTGTTTGTTGTTTGATTGTGTGGATGAGTTACTGTTTTATTTCAATTTTCTGCTGCAGTTTCTGGATATTACTTTATTGTTTTTTATAAAATTGGGTACCTTTAGGATCCCTTTCCTCTGATTTTGCTATTGAAACCCTTGGTGACTCTTCTTCCTCAGTATGTTGCTTTTATGTCAATTAACACGAAATTGCTAATGTTTCATATTGTTATCGCTGATGCTGTTTTTAATTTTTTTCTAATTTTGTCTCCTGGTGCTTTTAAGACATTCCCAGATTTTCCAAAATTCTTCCTGCTCACATCTTAAGAATTTTTGTTTTGCATTTCATTTTTAGCCTAGGAATTGTGAGAACTGAAAAACAAATCCTATTTTTGATGGCCCTTTGTAATGGCGTACTTAAAAAAATCAATTTTGGAAATTTGCATTTCATGTCACTATGTTGATTTTTAAAATTCTTTAATTTTTATATCACCGTAAGTTATTCAAGGGTGGTTAGAGAATCTGGATTGGGTGAGCATTTATTCCTATTAGTTATTGTGAGTTTTTCATATTAGCTAAGTCACAGTTGCTTGTTATGATAAGTAAAATATTGTCAATGTGTGTTTTATTTTATTTAACAATCTACCACTTTTAGTGTTGACGTTTCCCTTTCACCAACGCTTGGAATATTGAGATAAATTTTTCAGGCACAATGCACCTGGGTGCTATGTGTATTTGTAAAGGGAAGGCCATGTCTGATCAAATTCATTCAAATTTTTTAAGTAATAACTAAAGTAATTGGTAGAAGGATATCAATGGATGTTATTTATCTGGACTTGATGAACATATTTGATCAAGTCCCTTAGGAGTGATTGATAGTTAAACCAGAATCTCATGGAATTGAAGGCAAATTATTAAACTGGTTGGAAAGTTGGCATTGAAGGGAGAACTAAAGAGGGTCCACAACAAATATGTTCCTCTGAAGAAACCTTTCTGGACGTTGTTAAAAATCGCACAACACCAGGTTACAGTCCAACAGGTTTAATTGGAAGCACACCAGCTTTCGGAGCGTTGCTCCTTCATCAGGTGATAGTGGAGGGCTCAATCCTAGCACACAGAATTTATAGCAAAAATTTACAGTGTGATGTAACTGAAATTATACATTGAAAAGTTGATTGTTTGTTAAGCCTTTCATCTGTTAGAATACCATGATAGTTTCACTTCTTTCATGTGTAAATCACAAAACCTTTTTTTTAAAAGTTGCATTCTCGGGTTAGCTGTTAACAATGGTGATAGCTAGACAATATGTTGAAGGTGTTGGCCCCCTGTGTTCTCTGTCTATGCCACGATGTTTAGATTCATTCTAATCTAAAAAGTGAGATAACGGAGTTTTACATGAATGCATGCAATTTTTGAGCAAAGTACAATGTAACCCTGCAAGTACAAATTCACCCCACAAAATATATGTGTGCATGTGGGTCTTTGTCTGTGTGTGCGTGTGTGTGTGTGTCTGTCTGGGTTGGGGGTTGTGAGTGTGAGAAAGTGTATGTGTGTGTGTGTAGTGAGTGCAGTGTGTCTTAAGTCTGTGAGGGGGTGCATGTGTGAGTGTGGGAGTGTGTGTGTCTGTAAGGATGTGTGTGGATGTCTGTGTGCGCACGACTGTGTATATGTGTGTATAGGAGTGCCTGTGCCTGTGTGTGTGTGTGAGAGTGTGTGTGTGTAGGAGTATCTGTGTGTGTGTATAGTGCAATGGTAGTCACCTGTAATGTGACATGAATCCAAGGTCCCGGTTGAGGCCCTCCCTATGGGTACCGAACTTAGCTATCAGCCTGTGCTCGGCCACTTTTCTCTGCTGCCTGTCCCGAAGTCCACCTTGGAGGATGGTCACCCGAAGGTCCGAGGCTGAATGTCCTGGACCACTGAAATGTTCCCCAACTGGGAGGGAACACTCCTGTCTGTTGATTGTTGTACGGTGCCCATTCATCCGTTGTCGTAGACTTTGCTCAGTTTCCCCACTGTACCATGCCTCAGGACCTCCTTGCCTGCAACATATAAGATAGACAACATTGGCTGAGTCACATGAGTACCTGCCATGTACAAGGTGGGAGGTGGCCCCAAGTGTAATGGTGGTATCTATGTCCACACTCTGACATTTCTTGCAGCGCCAACCCCATCTTCCCCACACCTCCACTACTTGCCTTTAAACAACCGCCAAACCTCAAACAGATCGATGTTCATAGCAAGCTGCCCGGCTCTGAGGACGACTCCATACAACCCTGTCACGGTAGGCGCTGCAAGACGCGTCAGAGTGTGGACATAGATACCACCATTACACAATATATTGCCTTTACTTCAGTACTGCTGGGTCAAAATCCTGGAATTCACTCCCTCATGTATCTCAACTGTATATGCAGCACAGGGATTGTGCTGGCGCAAGACAACAGCTCACCACCACAGTAAGGGCAACTAGGGATTGGTAATAAATGTTGGCCAACCAGCGATGCCCATGTCCCATGAATGACGTTTACACTGGGTGCTCTACAAAATGGCAAAGTTCCAGGGACCTGAGATCCTTGGCCTTACACAAGAGCCCAAGTCCCTGAGATCATTGATTCTAACTGCCAGGACATTTTGGATGATAGATTCTGCCTTTGGCCATGCTCCAACCCTACCCATTGAAGAAATTGGGGAAGACCTCCTTACCAGGTCCCAAAACATCTTCCAGCACAGACTGACCAATCAGAGAATTGTTGCACCTATCAGTAGAATTGATGAGGAGTTGCTCCCCCAAACACAGGCTGTTTATCTCCTGTGATTGCTGCTTGTTGGTTCACTAGTGAGTCTGTCAGGATTAACCAGAAAAGTGAAGCAGTGAGCAATTTGGAAAGGAAGTGCTGACAGTGATGGCATTGCCAATGGAGCAGGATTTGCTTATGACCAGAACTCGAGTGCCTTAAACCATGGGACTTTTGCCCAAAAGCAGGAGCAAGAAAGCTAGGGTGTGACAGCTGGGTCTGGGGTTGCTTTCTGCAAGTTTGGATGTTTTGTCTGTCGGGATGAGTGCTGTCCAGTCCTAGGTTGAGGGATGTGTTGGTGGAAATGTGTGTAGGTGGAAATAAAGAAGCTGTGAGAAGGGAATGGGAGGGGAAGGAGGATCAGAGAAGTTAGCAAAACTTGAGCGTGCAAGGCTTCAAAAGGGGTTTGGTGGGAGAAGGAGACAACAGGGGAAATTCACAGAGAGAGGGAGGCATCAAAGTACTAGGGAGAGACTCAGACTACTTGGGATTGTGGGGAAAGACATTGAGTTTACAAATAGATTACGAGAGAGGGAGGCTGCAGAGGTGTGTAGACAGGGAAGTGGAAAAGGGACAGAGAGAAACCGGGATATTGCATGGTGGGTGGGAAAAAGAGGGAAGCTACAAGGATGTGGTAGTGAAAGCATCAGCGAGCTGCTCATGGAGTGAGAAGAAGACAGCCTCCGCAAGGGAGAGATTTTAGAAAGGAGGACATAAGGGGTTAAGCAGATTGAGGCACGCTGTAAAGAAGAGGAGCAGTTCTAAACACAGCCTCAGTGGGGTGAAACAGTTTTGTAAAGGTTTAGCAAATCCTCTTACAATTTGTACACGATTCTTCTATTTTATAAAGCGCATTAAAAGCTTATGCTTCAGAATGATACACTTAACAAATTTGTCAGTTACACACAAATTGTCATTCATGATAATGCAAACAGATCTGCTACTTTAAACCTGGTCCTATGCAATATCCAACAGGATAGCCAACTGGGAGTTGACATCACTGAGGGAAAGTATCAATTACAAAATGAATACAGGGCCTCTAGTTTAAGACTTCATATGTTGAAGTGCTACTATCTAGGAGAATGCATTGCATGCTACTCATGAACACAACGACACTTGTTGAATTTAAACCTGCGATTGCGATCTGTAATACAGTGAAAAAAGTAGTAACTACTTGGTTAAACTCTTCCAGCTTTATGTATGTGTGATGTAAACTCATAAACTGTAACCTCAACAGTGTACGGAAGTTGCATTTATGGTAATGGCTTTCTGTATGTTGAGGTGTCAGTTAATCTGAAAAACTTTCTTTTATTGCTAATTTTTGTCTGTTCCCTTGTGCAAAGTTAACTTCTGTGGCTTATAGAAATTAATGCTTTCCTGGTGTGTTGTTGCTTTAAATTGGAAGGGTGATAATTCTTGAGGGTATTGCAGCATTATTCACATTGTTTTTCTGTGTGAGTCCAAATTCCTCACTCGCCAACACAAACACAGCAGGTAATGTGACTATGTAGCTTTATCACCTGAATTAGAAGACTGAAATAGCTTCCCTTGAAAACCAAAATGTATTCTGAAAAGAGAAAAACAAAATTTCAGCATTGGCCGTATTTTGCTCTCTTATTATTTGTTCTATGCTGTGTGCGTTTAGTTTCAGTTTAAAGTGAGAACTTATTTATCACTCAGTTGCAAAGTGTGTTCTTTTCTATTACCAAAGCCCACTTACATGGGTCAAAATAGAGAAGTAGTACATTATTGCAGGTGAATGGATTGCTGGTAAATTACTGGAAGGTTTTTCCCAATTTAAACTTGGAAGCAAAACCAGGAGTCATGCGACAATAGAAAATGTCATTGTAATTTGTTCTTTGGACTATTATTTGCTGTGCTTGTTGTGAGGTTCAAGTCTTATCGGTGTTATAGCAGTCTGGATATTACATAGAACCAGCTTCAAAGGAGCAGAGCTGCTTGCATTATCATGAATGACAATTAATGTGTAATTGACAAATTTGTTAAGTGCATCATTCTGAAGCATGAGCTTTTGATGGGCTTTATGAATAAAGGTATAGTGTATAAAAGTGAAGGGGATTTGCTAAACCTTTATAAAACTGTTTAACCCCACTGAGGCTGTGTTTCCTATTCAGGGCACATGAAGTCTGTGAAGGGGTGGGTCAAATGCAGGGTGGGTGTGATAAGGGAATGGGAAACCGGTGAAGCTCAAGAGCCTATGGTTTCTCTCCATAGCCCTGGGAGGGTATTGGGATGGGGGTATAAGATTGATTTGCAGTGACCACTACCTCTCACTGTCCAGCTTCCATGACATTCTGTCAGTAACAGGGAGCACTGAGGCCCACTGTCTCACTTCAAGAGACTGATTAAGGGATTCCTGCCTTTGACACTGGCATTTTACCAGCAGAAAGTATTGGCCCCACCCCACTGGGTTTGAAGTGAGGGTATCGTCTGAATCAACGCTGTTTAGTCTGCAATGAGGCAGGTGGTGGTAATGGCAATCTTCAACCATGTGCACTTAGTCATAGAAGGTGATCGTAAAATTCCTACAGTGTGAAAGCAAGTCATTTGGCCCATTGAGTCCCACCAACCCTACAAAGAGCATCCCACCCAGACCTGAAACCTGCTATCCTATCCCTGTAATCTTGGCCAGTCCACATAGCCTGCACACTATGGACAATTTAACATGGCCAATCCACTTACCTGCACACCACGGGCAATTTAGCATGGCCATTTCACCTGACCTGCACGTCTAAAGACCTGCACGTATGGGAGGAAACCGGAACATCGGGAGGAAACCCATGCAGGCACAGGGAGAATGAGCAAACTCCACACAGAAATTGCGAAACCAGTAACAAACTACACATAAATAGTTCTGATGTCTCCACTTATCTTTGATTCCATTAATAAAATCTGTTCTATCTCCAGTAAAAAAAACTCTGCCATATTCTATCCAATTGATGTATTGCAACATAATGTGAAAGAGCTGCTTAGTAACAGTTGTCAATGTCTGTTGATTCTAAGGATTAATAGATTGTGTGATTACATTTAACCCATTCAAAAAATATGATTATTAGATTTTGGAACACTACAATTGCTTGTGATTTATATTTCAAAGTTATTTTTAAAAAATCACAATTTTCAAAGCTTTGCAAAGCTGCAGATTTCAGATAATATCTCAATCATGCAGTCAGTAAAGTCCACTATAACCACGAAAAAACATTCACAGGCAGTCTGGTCTACAATTACAGTACATGGTAATGCAGAGGACGTTATAAAAAGAACTCAGGATAAATGTTAATTTTACTTCTATGTTTTTTTAAATATCATTGGGGAAGTGAAAACAATTGTCCATGTTATATTCATTTATTCTTTTGGTAATGTTATGGCTGTACATATTTTCGAATCAGCCTGCTCAGAGGTGTTATTGCACACCTCTGGAGTAAGTTGGATGTGAATACAGGTCACCTGGCACAGAGATAGCGACATTGCCACAGTGCTGTAAAAGCTCTGCAATTATTAGCTGAGGGTTCTGGATTATTGGTTCAGTGTCATTACCACTATGCCACAGTCTTCCGTCCATCATTATGTAGCATGGTTAATATATGCTACATATATTGATATACATGTATGTATGATATGCACTGGCATAGAGATGGTATTCATGCCAACTGGCAGCTGAGTCAATCTTTCAGTTATGTGCTAGTATGAACATTTTGTGAAATAAGCAAACCTTCCACCTTCTGATCTGCTGGGAACCTCTTCAGAATTAAATGACTCCAGGAGTAATAAGCATTGTGTGCAACTCCCCAAATTTTAACAATGAACGACAGAACATTTCTCTGCATTGTCTCCATGTCTATTTTGTATTAAAATAGACTCAATCTCCCTTCTATACAGACTCAACAATGAAATCACTTCAGGTCAGCACTGTGGACCCCAGTTATTGTGTTAAATGCATATGGATATGCAAACGTATATACAAACGGATATGACATCATGAAAAAGGAAGGAAACCTTCAAATTTCTGAAACACAACCAACCACTTTTTCAACGGCCATATGGACTGACATGCTATCCTTTTTCTAACTGTCATTCAGTTGTCAGTCACCCATTACAATTACTGCAACAGTTGATTTAACTTGATAATAGCACTACACGAAGGCACCATGAAATGCTTCTATTTCTTGTCTCTGATCTTATGCTGGAGAATAAAATTGGATAACATCCAGATCAAGAGCTTTTCTTTTGAAATTATTCATAATTTCTCTGTCTGAGTTTTGCGAGTAACCTTGAACTGATCTCTTGTAACTTATTATAATTCCTGTTACATTGTCATCATTCTCATCTCCTGGCAGCTAAAGCATTTGATTTGTTTGGATCTGTTCAGATTCTGACCACTTGTAGGCAGTTCCAAACTGTAGGGAATCTAATCTAATCTCAGCACTTGACTTCTGCAACTCTCACTAACTCACTGTAGTGTTTATTCCTGAGATGTGTGCGGTGATTGAACTTTTTCACCTAATATAAAGTCCTTGTATTCCAAATACTTATTCTCAAAGAACTACTTCATTGAGTGTAAGTGGCTGAGAAACTGATCACTCTTGTGAGTTTACTTCACGCCCATCATAACTTTGTTGGCTATTTTGTTGGATAAAGAGTACTCCTTCCCAGTTACTGTTGATCACAGAGAGGCTTCAAGTTCTTCCCGTATCTGTTATTTTTGACCATAATTAGCCATGACTAATTCTGGAGCTTATACTGTGTGAGATCCCACATTCTCACAGGTGACTGGCCATGTTGCTTCATTAAGCATCATAACTGTGCCCTAGTGAACATGAGCAAAGCTGATACAAGTTTGTCAAGAAAATGATTTAATTGAAACCAAAGTTTAGTGATAAAAAAAAATACACTTGGAGAACTTCAGGTAATGCATTTGGAAATCACACAAGTAAATTATGCAAAACAATGGGCAGAATCGTCCCAGGCCGTGACAATATGGGCCATGGCCCAAAAGTTGGGAGAATTTTGTTAGATGTATAATGTATAGCTTCTCAGTGTCTGGCCTGAAAATGCACCATTTTTTCCTGGAATGAGAGAAAGCCAGGGATTGAGATAAAAGTGGGTGGCACAACTGTTAGTGCTGGTGCAGGTGGGGTAAGGTAGTGAGGTGTTCTCATTGGGCGAATAGGCAGCATAGAGACCATGCGGGCTTAGGTGGTTGGAGGGATTGGGTGGGTGAGAGTGAGAATGGGAAGATATTGCGTGCAATAATGAGATTGGATGAGCACAGGTCTTGGCCAAGCCTAGGTCTAGTAGCAGAGATTGATGGAGGGTGAACTGTCAAGGAGAAGATGGTGGCACTTAACTGAGCAGAGCAAAGAAGATAACTGACCTCTTTCCTACACTGTTGTGTATTTCTCCACACTGAACTGGGTGGCAACTTCAGACCAAGGTGACAGGCTCTGCTGTTGTGGCCTTTTCGGCCGACTCTTGTTGGAGGGGTCTGCTTTTGATTAGATTCCCTACAGTATGGGAACAGGCCCTTTGGCCCAACAAGTCCACACTGACCCTCAGAAGAGTAACCGACCCAGACCCATCCCCTTATTCTATATTTACCCCTGAGTAATGCACCTAACACCACAGGCAATTTAGCATGGCCAATTCACCTGACCTGCACATCTTTAGATTGTGGGAGGAAACCGGAGCACCCGGAGGAAACCCACGCAGACACTGGGAGAATGTGCAACTCCACACAGTCAGTCGCCTGAGGCTGGAATCAAACCCAGGTCCCTGGCGCTGTGAGGCAGCAGTGCTAACCACTGAGCCACTGTGCCACCCCTCTCTGCAGCTTA
Organism: Chiloscyllium plagiosum; assembly: GCF_004010195.1. Classification (NCBI taxonomy): domain Eukaryota; kingdom Metazoa; phylum Chordata; class Chondrichthyes; order Orectolobiformes; family Hemiscylliidae; genus Chiloscyllium; species Chiloscyllium plagiosum. The sequence continues at coordinate 28,410,552 of NC_057732.1, forward strand.
CCGTCCACAGGATGTCCAGGTTCCTGTCTGCAAAGATGGCCATTAATTTTGCCTTATCTAACATGTCCAATGCAATGAACTATAAGGGGAAAATTTGAACTGATGGGATAAGATTCAATATTGAATATAAATTTAATATTTCACATTCAAGTTGGTGGCGGAGCAGTACGCTTCAGCCAGAGCTTGTCCATTCCACCTGTTTCTTTTTTTTTGTCTTTTTCTTTGCTTTTTGTGTTTCTTTTCTTTTTTCTTCTCCCGGCCTCAGTGTGGACCATGTGAGGCGTCCTCCCAACATGGTGTGTCGCCCTCCTGGCCTGGCATGTGAGTCTTTCGGCTGCCCATGACACTGTCTTGGTAGCCTGTGGTGGCTTCTTGGCCTGGAGTCCGAGGTGGCTGGGGGTGAAGACAACGGCCCAGCTTTTATCCAGCAATCTGAGATTGTGAGTGGGTGCTGGCTGCAATCGGGGATTGTGAGTGGTGCTGCGATCGGGGATTGTGAGTGGTTGCTGCGATCGGAGACTGTGAATGGGTGCTGCGATCGGAGGCTGTGAGTGGGTGCTGCGATTGGAGATTGTGAGTGGGTGCGGCGATCGGGGATTGTGAGTGGGTGCTGCGATTGGAGATTGTGAGTGGGTGCGGCGATTGGAGGCTGTGAGTGGGTGCTGCGATCGGAGGCTGTGAGTGGGTGCTGCGATTGGAGGCTGTGAGTGGGTGCTGCGATCGGAGGCTGTGAGTGGGTGCTGCAATCGGGGATTGTGAGTGGTGCTGCGATCGGGGATTGTGAGTGGTTGCTGCGATCGGAGGCTGTGAGTGGGTGCTGCGATTGGAGATTGTGAGTGGTGCTGCGATTGGGGATTGTGAGTGGGTGCTGCGATCGGAGGCTGTGAGTGGGTGCTGCGATTAGAGGCTGTGAGTGGGTGCTGCGATCGGAGATTGTGAGTGGGTGCTGCGATCGGGGATTGTGAGTGGGTGCGGCGATCGGGGATTGTGAGTGGGTGCGGCGATTGGGGATTGTGAGTGGGTGCGGCGATTGGGGATTGTGAGTGGGTGCTGCGATCGGAGGCTGAGAGTGGATCCTCTGATCGGAGATTGTGAGTGTGTCTGGCCCGGTATATTCCAGAGGCAGCAGAGGAGATCAGAAGCAGCATCTTCAGCAGCAGTGATGGCATTGTGGCCCGGTGATGGAAGAGCGAGCGGTGAAGGAGGTTCCCCCAGTATCTCTGGCGCCAGCAAGGACAGGCAGTTTAGATCTCTGGGACAGTGAGCTGAGTGGTGGAGATTGGAGCCCCAGCAAGCACTCATTAAAGATTGTCGAACTTTTAACTTTCTTCCTTTATTTTTCTACTTCTTCCATGAAGTCTGTAATGCTTAACTTTTTAATTTTGATTCTTTTACTATTTTGTACCTGAGTTATTTTGTGTGTCGATACCTTTGTACCTAAGGCAGGGCTATGATACGACATTAGACACCTTTCATGTACTTCTGTACATGAGTGCATGTGACTATAAAACTTAAATATAGAATCTAATGCACAACAACCTTTTAAATGTGGTTCAGTTGGCAGGAATCCCACGATATCCCAGCAGTCAGCAATACATCCAGATATGGCAAGTTGCCGCATCAGATCAGATTAAGATGATTGGGCTGCCGTAGAAATCTACTGCATGGTTACTTGGAATGATAGCGTGGAAAAATTCACTAGATCCTGTGGAGGGAAACCCACCACAAATCTTGTGAAAAAATACATTGAACCAATTTTTTTTTGGTAAGATACAGCCCAATATTTCAGAAATAGTGTAAAGAAAGACATTTCTTCACATCCCAGAAGGGATATAAATTTACATCATTGTCTTCTTGCGGAAAAACTAAATTGAAACTGAAAATACCAAAACAGGAAAAAATGTTTGATCATTCAGATCTTGACCTATTTTAAGATGATGACATTAAAGTAGTATTCACTCTTCAACTTAACACAAATATGTATTTTTGAGGAATCAGAACAAAGTTTTCAGAACAAGAAACAGAAAGCAGGCTGTTTTGTCATAGAGTCAGAGAGAAGTACAGCACAGAAACAGACTCTTCGGTCCAACTCGTCTACGCCGACCAGATAGCCTAACCTAATCTAGTCTCATTTGCGAGCACTTGGCCCATATCCCTCTAAACCCTTCCTATACATATACCTAGAAGATGTTTGATTATCTCAAATGTTATCTGAGCTGAACTCACTTAGTCAATTGGAGACTATTCCATCACACTCTTGAATTATGCCTTGTGGTAGATAGGAGTCAGGAGGTGAGTTACTCACTTCGAGGTTTCCAGCCTCTGACCTGCTTTTGCAGATATGTTATTTATGTGACGAGTCCAGTACAGTGTCTGATCAATATTAACCCGTGGGATGTTGATATTGGGGGATTCAGTAGTGCAATACTATTGAATGTGAAGGGGTGATCGTTAGATGCTCTCCTGTTGGAGATGTCCATTGCCTAGAACTTGTGTGGTCTGAATGTTACTTGTCAGTTGATAGACGAGACCTGAATATTGTCCAAGCTGTGTTGCATTTGGAAATGGACGACTTCAGTATCTCAGGATTTTCAAATGGCACTTGACGTCAAATAGATATGTGATGTGAAATAATGGACAGAATCTATCCTGAACATGGGGGCATTGGCCTAAAAGTTGGGAAAATCAAGTTAGATGTTCAATGGGAGCTTCTCAATGACTGAACATTATGCAATCATCAGCAAACATCCCCGTTTCTGACCTCATGTTGAAGGGAATGTCATTGATCAAGCAGCTGAAGGTGGTTGGGCCTAGGACACTACCCTGAGGAACTCCTGCAGAGCTGTCCTGGAGCTGAGGTAGCTGACCTCCAACAACCACAACCATCTTCTTTTATGTCAGGTATGACTCCAAACAGCAGAGAATCCCACCACCCCCACCTGATTCCAATTGACTCCTCTTGTGCTGGGGCTCCTTGATGACACGCACTTGATCAAATATGGCTTTGATGTAAGGGCTGTCACTCTCACATCAGAATTCAGCTCTTTTGTCCATGTTTAAACCAAGGCTATAATGAAGCCAGGAGCTGAGTGGCCCTGTTAGAACCCAAACTAGGCACCGCTGAGCAGGCTATTGCTGAGCAGGTGCTGCCTTGAGCATTGTTCATGTCACCTTCCATCACCCTATTAATGATCGAGAGTAGACTGATCCGGCGGTAATTGGCCGGATTTAATTTGTCCTACTTTTTATGCATAGGGCATCCCTGGGCAATTTCCACAATGTTGGGCAGATGCCGGTGTTGTACTGTACCGGAACAGCTTGACTAGGTTTGCGATGTGTTCTGGAGCACAAGTCTTCATTACTATTGCAGAATATCATCAGGGTCCATTGCCTTTGCAGCATCCAGTGTCTCCAGTTATCTTCTGAAATCACGTAGAGTGAATCGAATTGGCTGGTGACTGGCATCTGTGATACTGGGTATTTCTGGAGAAGGCTGAGATGGATCATTCACATGGTACATCTGGCTGAAGATTGTTGCAAATATTTCGGCTTTTTTTTTGCACTGATGTGCTAAGCTTCTCCATTACTGATGACGCGAACCTCCTCCTCCAGTGAGTTGTTTTGTTGTCCACCATGATTGAAACCAGGATGATGTGGCAGGACTGCAGAGCTTAGATTGGTTATGGAATCGTTTAGCCCTGCCCATCACTTGCTGCTTGTGCTGTTTGGCATGGACGTAGTCCTGTTTGTTGCATCACCAGGTTGACGTGTCATTTTTAGGTATGTCTGGTGCTGGGTCTGGCATGCTGTCTCTCCTCACCAAAGCCTTGTTTGATCCCCATGGAATGATAGAGTTGGGATAAACTGGCCATGAGTTTGCAAATTGCATTGGTGGACCATTCTGTTGCTGCTGATAACCTATATTGCTTCTTGGATGCCCAATCTTGAGTTGCTGGATCTAATTGAAGTCTATGTCATTTAGCACAGTGATCAGTGCCTCATGGTGGAATTGCGAATATTGGGAAGTTGGGAATTTGTCTCTCCAAGAACTTTGCAGTTCTAACTCTTTCAAATACTATTGTGGATGAAAGTGTGGCAGACAGATGGGTAAGAATGAGGTCAAGTATGTTTTTCTTTCTTGTTGCTTTCCACCTGCTGCCAACTCAATCCAGCAGTTTAGGACTCAACCAGCTCAGTAAGTAGAAATGCTGCCAAGCCACTCTGGTGGACGCTGATGCCCCTTACCCAGAGTACATTCTGCACCTTTGCCACCCTTACTGCATTCTTCAAGTAGTGTTCAGCATTGGGGAGTGTTGATTCATCAGCTTGGAGGGCAGTATGTGGTAATCAGGGGGTAGTTTCTTTGCCCATATTTGACTTGTTGCAGTGAAACTTCATGGTGTTCCGAGTCAATGCTGAGGGCTTCTAAGGCACCGCATCTCAAATTTATACCAGTGAATCAGCACCTCCTACTGACAGGACAGATCCAGGGATGGTGGTAACTCAGACATTGGGTGTAAGGTATAATTCTATGAGTATAGTTGTGTCAGGCTGTGGCTTGACCAGTCTATGAGAAAGCTCTCCCAGTTTTGTTGTTAGATGTTAGAAGGGTTCTTTACAGAGTCAGCAGGGCTGTGTTTGCCATTGCTGTTTCAGGGGCTTTAGTTGGTGTCAATTGGGCCATTGGCTACATTTTCTTTTCTATTTCTAGCAGTTGATGCTATGTGGCTTGCATGGCCACATCAGATGGCAATTAAAAGTCAACCAGTTTGCTGATGGTCTTGTGTCACATGTAGGGCAGACCAGCTAAAGATGGTATTTTACTTCCCTAAAGGACATTAGTGACCAGATTGGTTTTTACAACGCTGGTTGCATGTTTATCATTAAACCTTTCCATTCCTGTTTTTTCAAAATTCTAACTCGATCAGTTGCAGTGAAGGGATTTGAACCCAACTGTTCAGAACATTACTTGCGTCTCTGGATTCCTTGTCCAGTAGACTTCTACTGGTCTGTTACTATTAGACAATTCCACAAGGGTATTGTCTCCCCATTAAAATGGAAAACTGAAAATCATGACACAGTGCAGAAAACAATACAAAGGAAATGTTAGCAAAATGGAAATGACATAAAGACAATGATTGGATGCAACCTGATGTACCAGCAATGATGATAGAGGAAAGAAGTGAAATGTACCCGAGTCTGATGAAATTGAAATGAAAATGTGGGCAGATGAAAGTGTAATGATGTACTGAGATGTGTGATGAAGCATTGAAGCTGGAAAGAAGTCAGAAAATGAGAGTTCTGCTCCAGAAAAGGAAATAATTGATAGTAAGGCATAGCAACAGAAAGTGGGTGTGAAAATGTCTTGTTTGACAGGGATGCAGTGGATAAAGGGTGTATTGAATACGTAAGCAAATTGTACAGTGATTCAAATTGAGGAGTCTTCAAGACAAAGAGGTAAATGATAGACAAAATATTATGCTATCAAAGGTAAAGTATGCTTTGAAATTGATGAGTACAGGAAAATTTCCAGGCATGGATAAGGAAGTCACAGAGTATCTAAAAGCCCTTGGAGAAACAGAATTAGGAGCGGTAACAGAAATTTATATTCAAATATAAACCAAAAGAGACATTCTTAATGATTTGAGATATTTGATATTTCTTAAGCAAGGATAATGAGTCATCTTATTAAATAAGCTTCAAATTTGTAATAGGGAAGTAATAACACATTTGAAGCAGAAATTGGTGAAACACAGTTTGCATTTAGACCTCAAATAGGCACAAAAGAGGGAATATTTAACCTAAGGACAATATTCAGTAAATATCCTGATGTAAACAAAGTATTTACATATGCCTCATTGATTAGGAAAACGTGTTTGATCATATTTATCACCAAAAGTTTATATGCATATTGCTGAAATGCTGTATTGGAAACTAATAGGGTTAAATAAGAGAACATCTGACATACTTTCAATAAAGGGTGGAGTGGGACAGGCTGTGTAATAGTGCCAAACTAAGTCAATCTGTACTCAGAACGATATACAGAGAATTAGGTATACTTTCAAGGGTAAAAGTTTGAACCAAGAACAACCAACTTGCAGCATGCTAACACCACAGCCCTACTTGCAAAGTCAGAAGAGACCTTTCAAATTATTGTGCGAACAAGTAAAGACATTGTCTAAGACAAGTTATAGACAAGAGATAGCAGATACAATATAGAATTTAGAAGGGTAAAGGGAACTAGAAATAATTTGATGTGCCAACTACAAACCAATTCAACTTGTAAGGTGGAGAAAAGCTCGAAAGATGATACATTCTGTCAACTTTCTTATGTGTTTCATACAAAGTGAAAAAAAATGCTCTGGAAGAAAAGCCTTTGAAATGTGGATCTGTCAAAAAATCCACAACACCAGGTTACAGTCCAACAGGTTTATTTGGAAGCACTAGCTTTCGGAGAGCTGCTCCTTCATCAGGTAGCTTTAGAGCAGAAATTCTATGTCTTATGGTCCTACTCCACAGCTACTTGATGAAGGAGCAGTTCTCAGAAAGCTAGTGCTTCCAAATAAACCTGTTGGACTATGACCTGGTGTTGTGTGATTTCTAACTTGGTCCACCCCACTCCAACACCGGCTTCTCCCTGTCATAAAGTCCATGTACAGATCATGAGACAAATTTGGTACTTGAACTTGCAAGAGCAAAAGGAAAGGTGAAATTCCAAAAAAAAAGAAATGTTAGTATTTTGACTGTTTGGTTATATCTGAAAAGCTACAGAGATCTCTTCTAGAAGGCAAAGTGTGGGGATGCAAAAAGAGACGTTGACCAAGGCATGGGTTGGAGGATAGATATCACAGAGTGGATGTAGACAGGCTACAGTGGGTGTAAGAGGATGGTGCAAGGCCACTGGTAGAGGAAGTGTTCAACAACTGGACCTACAGTGCTCAAAAAAAAAAGTAATGACCACCTCAAAAAAAAAGCTGATACAGTGGAAAACATGTACAGCTCATGAGTAACTGAGAACAAAGATTTGTGAGTAGGGTCACTGCTGCAAGATGACAGAATAGGTTAAATTTCCTTTTTACTACATTAGATTTCAGAATTTTTATTACTTGTTTAGTTTTCCTGTGATGATTGAAATCCAGGAGCCCGGTTTATGATTTAGCAAGGGCAACATGTCCTTTGGAAGCCTCAATTGCTCTGTACGTAGATGATGAACTTGTGATATTTCATTGCCCTGAATATCCATCCAGGGTGAAAATAAAGCACCTTGCAAAATCCCTATTGTACCACTTTTGTTCAACGTGCACATTGTGCACAGTTAATGACTGGCCTGAAACATTACCTTTAAATATTAATGCTGGTTAAAAGTAACTACTGCTTTGAAGATTGAATATCATGGGATGGCATGTAGACTGAATTTGACTTCCCCACAGATTTTCCAAGAGATTTTGTGTAGTATATTGCTGCCAGAGAGCCATGCAAATGGTACCTGGAACCTGTGAAAAGGGGGCAAGCCAATGTATATCACATTATCCAATCAGATCATCAAATTGGAACCAGGGCATGACAAGTAAAATATTTAATTCAATGTCAGAATAGGCACAGAAAATAATTTAAAAATGTAGAAAGAAAGATTAGATTGCGAAGGAGTTAAAATAAATAGAAAGATAAAGTAGTAATACATTTTTATTTTAAAATCAGTTTTGGAAAAATCTCTAATTATCATCACAATCTGATTCCATAGTTGTTAAATTCATTTCAGTGCCAGAGATGCTATTCAATAGGACTTGAAATTTGTCACATGGTTAAAAGCGCTGATAGACTGAACGACTTAGCTTAATTTTCTGTAGTGTGTTTAATTCATATCTCCTTTGCAGAGGAACATCACACGATCTGATAAATTTGCATGAGGATAAGGTCGGTATTGCTACTTTGTGCAATTTATAGAGAAATGGTACATCTCATACAGCAAAGTCCGATTGTCTTGAGCAGTTAGTGTGCCTCTATATGATATTGCTGTACCACTTGTACCTACTTCAGGGTGACTGATGGGTGCCAGAGCCTTGGGTTCTAACGTTCCTGTTTATTTTATTACTTATGACCCCCCACTTCACATTATTCATGGATTGTACAGTACAGAAGGAGGCTATTTGACCCATCATGTCTGTACTGGCTTCTGAAAGAGCTACCTAGCGAGTTCTATTTTCCAGTTCTATCACTGTAGTCCTCCAAATTCATCACTTTCAAATATATATCCAGCTCTCTTTTAAAATCTCCTTTGGAATCTGCCTCCACACTGTCAGAGATAATGCATTCTAAATCCCAAGAACTCTCAGAATAAAGAAGTTTCTCTTCATCTCACTCCTTGCTGTCTTCTTGGCAGTCATGAAATTGTGATCCCTAGTTACTGTCACACCAACGAGTGGAAACAAAATATCTTTCTTTACCCTGATGAAATTGTTCATAGTTTTGAACACCCTAATAAAGTCACTCCTTAATCTTCTCTGCTCCAAAGACAATAAGCCCAATTTCTCTAATCTTTCCTTGTATCTAAAATTCATCATTACTGGTATCATTCTAGTAAATCTCCTTTGCACTCACTTCAGGGCTTTAATATCCTTCCTTAAATAAGGTGCTCAGAACTCAACACAGAACAAAGTACAGGCCCTTCGGTCCTCGATGTTGCATCGACCTGTGAAACCTCTGAGTAAAGAATCTACCTCTGACATCTGTCCTATATCTATCACCCCTCAATTTAAAGCTATGCTGCCTCATGCTAGCCGTCACCATCTGAGGAAAAAGACTCTCACCGTCCATCCTATCTAATCCTCTGATCATCTTGTATGTCTCTATTAAGTCACCTCTTAACCTTCTTCTTTCCAACAACAACAGTCTCAAGTCCCTCAGCCTTTCCTCGTAAGACCTTCCCTCCACACCAGACAACATCCTGGTAAATGTCCTCTGCACCCTTTCTAATGTTTCCACACCCTTCCTATAATGCAGAGACCAGAACTTTATGCAATACCACAAGTGTGGCCGCACCAGAGTTTTGTACAGCTGCAGCATGACCTCATGGCTCTGAAACTCGATCCCTCTACCAATAAAAGTTAACACACCATATGCCTTCTTAACAAAACCTATCAACCTGGGTGGCAACTTTCAGGGATCTATGCGCATGGACACTGAGATCTCTCTGCTCATCTACATTACCAAGAATCTTGACATTAGCCTCGTACTCTGTATTCCTGTTACTCCTTCCACGCTTTTCCACATTAAACTCTATTTGCCACCTCTCAGCCCAGCTCTGCAGCTTATCTATGTCCCTCTGTAACCTGCAACATCCTTCTGGACTATCCAAGACTCCACTGATGTTATTGTCATCTGCAAATTTACTAACCCATCCTTCTACACCCTCATCCAGGTCGTTCATAAAAATGACAAACAGCAGTGGCCCCAAAACAGATTCTCGCTGTACACCACTAGTAACTGAACTTCAGGATAAACATTTCCCATTAACCACCACCCTCTGTCTTCTTTCAGCTAGCCAATTTATGATCCAAACTGCTAAATCATTCTGAATCCCATGCCTCTGTATTTTCTGCAATAGTCTTCTTTGGGGAACCTTATCTGAAATCCATATTTACCACATCAACCACTTTCCCCTCGTCCACCTGTTTGGTCACCTTCTCAAAGAACTCAATAAGGTTTGTGAGGCACGACCTACCGTTCACAAAATGCTGTTGACTATCCATAATCAACTTATTCCTTTTTACATGATTATTAATCCTATCTCTTATAATCCTTTCCAACACTTTACCCACAACTGAAGTAAGGCTCACTGGTCTATAACTACCAGGGTTGTCTCTACTCCCCTTCTTGAACAAGGGGACAACACTTGTTATCCTCCAGTCTTCTGGCACTATTCCTGTAGACAATAGGCAATGAACACACTGCTCCAGATGTGTTCTAACCAATGATTTGTAGAGTGTAGCATCACCTCCTTGCTTTTCCACTTTATGCCTCTATTTATATCCAAGGATCCTATAAACAACTGTTTGAACTTGCCTGGCCAGCTTCAGAGAATCATGCATGCAAGGTCTCTATGCTCCTGTGTTCCTCTCAAGGTTTTGCTATTGAGCCTGCATTGTCACTCCGTGTTTCTTCTGCCAAAATGCATTGCCTAATATTTCTCTGCACCGAGAAATCTTCATGGACCATATATGTGTCCAGTTGCTGCCAGTAGATCCTGCCCTGGGATACTGGGGACTCAACACCAATTTCCAAATCATTTATGTAAACCAGAAAAAACAAGGGTCCCAAGACCAATCTCTGGAGAACACCACTTTCAACTCATCTTCAATCTGAGAAATGCCCATCAATGCTTATCCTCTGTTTTCTACCTTTTAGCCAACTTCTAATCCATGCTGCCATCAATCCCAAACATTTCCAATTTGCTAGCCAACCTGCCATGTGGCACTATATCAAATGCTTTCTAAATGTTCAAATATACATCATCCACAGCACTATCATCATCCATCATCAATGCCACCTCGTCAAAGAATTCAAATAAATTTGTCAGGCGTGACCTGCCATTGACCAAGTCATGTTGATTGTTTCATATTCACTTATGTTTCTCTAAAAGCATGCCTACCTTTATCCTGTATTATTTCTCCAAACATGACTTGCTCAGTTAGGAACTTAATAGGATGTATTCTGCAATTGCAGAGCTAATAGCTAATAGTCTGAATATCTAGTGTACTAGAATATACCCTATATACTATAGAGAATACTGATGTACAGGCACAGAAAATGCACTTTGAATCTCACCTGGTAATTTAGCAACTCACTTTAATTTTCCGAGTGGATCAAAGTGCTGACTTAACATTACATTTCTAGACATTCAAATCCAAATTTGCAGGGGGCAGTTTCGAACTTCAGAGTTCGAGAACATTTCTTCTGAGAATTTAAATATGTTTCTCAAAGTAATCAAACACAGTTAAAAGTGTGACATTGCATCTCACCAGAAAGCAGCTAACTGTTATTTTTTGGTGGATTTCAAAGAGATTTTCTCTCTGCAAGGCCTAGTGAGTTTTCTAAGTATGTTCCCAAGCTTGTCTCATGACCTGTGCACCATGCCCCAGTGGTGCCAAACTCATTGCATTCTCAAACTCACCAGAGGCACAAGTAGTGGTCATTACCAGAACCTCCTGGGATTCCTGGCACCGGGGTCATTTTTAAGCCCAACTGTGCACCCTGTCAATCTCTGGCAGTCTGCAATTGGCCTGGAAGGTCTTGTCAGCTGTTCCAGACATGTTGATCAGAGGGAAATTGGCACCCTGCATTGTTGATAGTCACCTGGAGGTCTTGGTGGACGGCGTGCATCTGATTGCTGCCAGTGGAACATAGCTTGAAATATTGATGACTGATGCAGGACTTGAGGACCAAGTGGCAAGCTGGAGTTGCCTGGTTTACACATTGACTTTCATGTTGAGATTTGTCACTGTTTAGTTACTATCTGGTAGGTGGGAGACTACATATCCATGAGGTGAGTTGGCACAGTAATCAGAAAGTTAATGTATACCAATACATGTCAATAAGCTTCTCGCCACTCACTCATGAGAATCCTGGCTTGGAAAATGGAACCTTTTGCTCTTGACATCGGGATGCTTCTCACTACTGGTCCCATGTCATTTTCTCAATTTTCTCATCAATGTGCAAGTCACTTAGTGCCTCAGAGAATACCGCCTGCTACTTTTGCGATGTTTTGGTGAAGATAAGCTTATCCTCCAATCTCTAGTGCACCACAACCGGACTGTGTAGGCTTTAGCTACAAACACAGCCAGGATCACACCCTCTCTGATATGATCCTTTCCACTCGTGTTCACTTGAGCAGCTTAATGCTCATCATGTAGGAAAAGAAACACTGTTAGCTTCAATTTTAATTGCCAGATGAATTAAGAGTGAAAATAGGTCAACAGTTTGCCATCCACTTATCACAGAGACTGGAGATGTAATTTCATTGCTTTTCAAAAGAGATTTTATTTCAAAATAGGTATATCTTGTTTTTGAAAGCTGTTGAATGTTTTCATGGGAAATTGTTTTAATAGGTGAGTTTTTCACTCAACACACAAGTTGTCAGACATTTAATGCTTTATTACTGTGCAAACCTCTATGGTGAACCCTTCAGAACTGACTGTGTAGGAAACCTCAGAGAGAGCAGTGTGAAAATCCACACAAAGACACACCCTCTTTTTATGGAATTGCCTATCAAATTGCAGGAAGTAAGCCGTTTAAATGTGCCAATGCTTGTTTATGAATCTCCAGAGAGAAGGTAAATGTGCATGATGTTTGGTTGCATGTGATAAGTGGTTAGATGGTCGGTGGGTAGGGTAGCAGGTGTGGGGAGGAACAGTGAACAGTACAGCACAAGAACAGGCCCTTTGGCCCACCAAGACTGTGCTGACACACGATGCATTTCTAAACTAAAAACCTTTTCACCTTGACACGATATGGGATAGTGGGATAAGTAGAATAGTGAGGTCGATAGCTAATCGGCGGGGGATTGGGTCAAGGCAGGAGGTCAGTTGGTGAGTTAGGTGGTGGGGCCAGGTTGTGGGCTATTACGTGAGGATCAGGATGGAATCAGCAATCGAGGGGTCATGAAGTAGTTACCCAGGTGTCAGGCTTGGTTTTCTCTCCTGTTGACCATTTCCGGCATAAATCAGAACTGAACAAAGTCTTGGCCCTGAGTCAAACTTGGAGGTTTATTTCCTGGAGGATCCTGAGGAGCAGGGTGATCACCCATTGGGCATTCAGAAATCCCAGGTGATTCCTGCAGAGACCTTTCATCTCCTGCTGAACATCTTCCAGGAATGTACAGTCTCTGACGGTCTGGACACCATACGATCTATGTCAGTGACGAGCTCCAGACAGACCACACTTATTGTTTTTACGAAAAGAAGAGTTGCGGCATTAAGCCCAAGTATGAATCGAGCAAGTGTTTCTCAAAGTTGTCTTTTAAAATGAAACCTCTTGGAATAACATGCGCTCTGTCAGTGAGCAATTCTCTCTAAAACTGATTGCTTTAAAAGGAGCTGTAGTTTGTCAGAACACTGCTTAACTAGACCCTGGTTTAGACCAGTCTTTTCTCCTCAGATATCGATTCTTCTCTGAGCTAGGACAAATGATCACACAGTAGCCATTCCTTAAATTAGAAACACCACCTTCAATATATCCTGTTTGACACACCCCACTCCAAACAATCCTGCATTTATTGTGTCAGTTTGAAAGGGTGATGAGAACATACTGCAAATATAGTTAGCGGTAACAAACTGGATGACCACATAATCAGCACAAAATTTACACTCCAAAGCTTCACCTCTGCTCTTCTTTCTTTGATGTATGCCATATGGTAATTGGGCTGGTCACCTCACAATCTGGATGATGCACAGTAATTAAGTAAAATCTGCAGAAGCATATGCAGCAATGGATAAATTGTTCAATTCCAGCGCTGCAGTGTATAAAATAAACCTGTCATTGGAAAATAATTCTCTTGTAAAACTTGACAGGTTGTGTAAACATTATTTAATAATCTGTCCATGCTTGGTGATAGATATTGAACACAGCTACAATTGAGTTTTCCTTTCTGCATAGTCAAACCCTCTTCCAGCATTTCTTTAATGATATGTGCTTTCTCTCGTCAGTCAATTTTATGAGATGTCTCTGCTGTAAATATTGAACAGCTCTAAATCATTTTAATTTGCACAACATCTGCCCATTCCACACAGTGTCCAGAAGGAAGGCTTCCCTGACCAAATCTGAGCATCTTCTTGGAGGTATCTTCAACATGATTGGCAGTGGCTTGGGAACAGTAATTATCCTTCTGTCATGGATCATGAATTTCATTGAGGAGAACCAATAAACAGGAGGGGAAGGAATTACTTGTGTCAGAGAAAGAAAATAATTAATGAGCTGGGAGGTTGCTTGAGGTGAGATTTTGTGCCAACTTCAGTCACATTTCTCATTACAAATTTAATGTACAGGATTAACTGGTTTACGGATTTTGTAGTCACACTCTGCAAGTGGAATTAGCTTCCTAAACCTTTACTTAATTACTATTTAAAGACACAACTCCAGTGGGATATCATGAGGTGTTGAAACCCTGTTTAGGTCATCTGGCACTTATGTGTACTGGAGAGGACTACAGAATAATTTACTGTGGAAGAACTTTTGAATTTGTGAAAAAAATTATATTTTCTAGCCTTTAATATTCATGTAGTTAATCGAATGATGCTGTTTAATCAGATAATATTAATTCTGAGCATAGGCTTTTGTAACCGAATTTTGAATGTAAAAGTAGTCCAGAGTGTTTCCTTAGAGGGCTTGTGGTTAAACTACTTACCAGTGAATATAACAACAAACAAATTTACAGTTCTCTGTGACTTGACTGAATTGGTTCAACACTAATTTGATGTTAGCTTTAACCCAGATACTGGAGGGAATTTTAACAGTTCTTAATAATGGCTAGGTTTGAATGGATTTGGAGGTCAGAAGTGTGAATACTCTGGACCCTGACCACTATCCAATTCCAGTTGGCTCATTTCTGGTTCTGATAGAGGCTGAACGTAGTGTGCTTGCGAGCTGAAAATTGAAATATTGCAATCATTGACCCACTGTTTCAAATTGGACTCTCGCAGGAAACCTGACAGCTTTAAGAACATCAAGACTGCTAGGTCCAGGGTGTAAGTACATTTCCATTTGTGAATTAGATCTGGTATACCTGCCTCATCAATCCTCTGCAACCACCTAGCTCACTTGAAACTCTTGATCTCTACCCACCCTCCAACCTGTCACCAGGGACTCCAGTCTCACTGCCTCCAATTTTTCATAACCTCACCCTGGCCTTCAATTCCTCAGCCCTCTTAAGTTAAACACCTACTGGCCTCCACTGTCCAATCCTGATCCCTACAAGCCTCTGACACCACTCCCCGTCCTTTTACGCTGCTTCCGACCTCACGCCTTTTCATCCTCACCGCAATTGTCAACTGACTAGGTTTGTCATGTCCACATTGTAGTGATTGTAATGAGGTCAGCTAGGTGGACCTTGTAGAATATGAGCTCTCTGACTGGAGCTGTTAACCTGGTCTAATCAGGGAGCCCTGGCTGACAGATATAAACAGGCGTGTCAGAGGTCCTGTTCACTCAGAGAGCTGGCTCTCAGGGAGCTGGATCAGTGTCAAGGACTTTACATTTGTAAATAGTGACTTGGTGATGGGATGCCAGCCTCTCTGGAGTTATTTCGTACAAAAAGCAGGGAAAATCCAATTCAGTCAATTTTTTTGACCTTTTTAGTCCCCTGTCATTCATCAACAAAGTAATGGAAGGTGTTGTCAACACTGCTCTGAAACAGTATTTTCTCACCTGTTACCTCATGTCCATTTTACAACCTTGGTCCAAATATGGGCAAAAGAACTGAAAGTGAAAGTAACTGGCTTCGACCTCAAAAGCCCTAATAATGTTGATGTCAGTGGGGATTGTGAAAATTTGTCACTATTTTACATGATAGTTTAACAGATTGTTGTTTTTGAACGCCAATAGTCTGATTTCCAGCTGAGGCAAGTGTATATAACTGACTAGGATCACATTTATTGCCCATTCCTTATGCCCTTAAAGTACTGAGCTGTTTTCTTAAATCTTAGGATATGGGGGCACTCAGTGCTCTTAGGAATGCAATTCCCGGATGTTGATCCAGTGACAGTGAAGGAAGAGTGTTAAAGTAGAGCAGTGCCCTAATCTCAACCATCTTTAGCTGCTTCATCAAGGACTGTCCCTCCATTGTAAGGTCAGACTGGGGTTGTTCACTGATGATTGCACAATATTGAGCACCATTCGTCTCTCCCCAGATGCTGAAACAATCCCTGTCTACTTGAAGATGACCTGACACATTCAAGCTTGCACTCTTTAATGTCAAATATCATTCACGTTACCTAAGTGTCAGGCAATGACAATCTCCAACAAGACAGAATTTAAGTGTTGTCCCTTGACATTCAATGGCAGTGCCGCAACCAAGATGCTTGGGGTTGCTGTACAGACTGCAGCAGTTTAAGAATGCAACTTCTGCAGGGCAATTTGGGATGAGCTGTAAATGCCGGTGTTGTTAATGACACCCACATCCTGTTAATGAATTTTAAAAGCATGTAAACAGAGCTATGAGTTTATCACCGTGAAAGAAAAAGTAACAAAAACTGTATTTCTAAAAGCAAACATAAAATATGGTAAAATACCTTTTTGGGGAACATTGTACAGTTTTTAACAATTACTTTGGGACTATGTGTTCCATTAGTCTGATTTCTTTTGTTCAAGTTGAAATCTCTAATTACAACAAAAGGAAGAGATGAAAAAACAGATTGAATAAAATAACTTGTGGACTAGTGTGAAAGAATTATATTTCAAATGAATTGGAATCCTGCATGAGAGATTAAAATTGGCAATTCTAAGTACAATTTGGAGCTGAGAGCAATTACTATAAGTAATGAGATATATTTATAAGTATGTACAGTGTATAAGATTACCACATTTTTCCAACCAAAAAAAATTGTGCATTTGCAAACGCTCAGCATATAAGTTGACCTCCTCTTTCAGCCATGCCTTGCTATACATATAAAGGGCAGAGCAGGAGATATACACAGTATTGCAAAGATGTATGGGAGTTTAAAACACAGTCACAGACAGCAGATCGAGTCTGAGAAACAGCTTGGAGAAATGAGCCTTCCACCAAAATGAATGGAGCATGAAGGATATTTCAAGGTAACGAGAGAACATTTGATTATTTACCCAAGTACAGAGGAACCTCGATTTATACAAATTTCAGATTATCTGGCAAGATCACAAAGTCTCGACGCTTGGCTAAACTATGTTATCCAGCATTTGATTATCTGAGTTTCGATTATCCAAACAAAATACTCCCCGCCCCTGTTGTTTGGATAATCGAGGTTCCTCTGTAACTGTACTGTACTGATAGAAATCAATATTAGTGAGAAACTGGTGTGGGAATGGAAGAAAAAGTCATCCACCTGGAAGAAAGACATATTGGATTGACTTCTTGAAAATTGTCAGAATGGTTTCATTGTTACCAGAGTCTAGAAGTGGACAGTCATAACTGAGATTCTTTCAGTGTTCACAAGGAGTGAATCTCCTCAACCATAACTATATTCTGCAGCATGCTTGTCATTCCCACATCAGCACAACTCCTGCTAGGCAGGAGAGTAAAAGGACCATCTGATAGCTGAAAACCAAAAAGGACACCAGCGCAGATGGAATCTTTGCCGAGAAACTGAAATACAATGGGAAAGTACTCTTGATATGAAAAAATGAGCTCATCTGGAATAAGGAGAATTACTGAGATGCTGTAATTGTGAGTATCTCCAAGAAAATAGATATGATCTATTGCAATAACTGTGAGGGTGCACATGCTGCACACCACAGGGAAGGTTATGATAAAATCCTTCTCAATTGTCTGCTTCCAGTGGCTAAAGAACACCTATTGGACTCTCAATGTGGATTCTGTCCATTTAAGAAGCAGAGTAGACTTGGTCTTCACAGCAAGGGAAATTCAAGCAAAATGCAGCAATCTTGATTCATGTCCTTCTTTGTTCCAGAGTTATTCAAGTTTGTTCCCCTCAGACATTTGTCACCATTCTTCACCTGCTTCTTCACATTCAAGCTGTGGTCCTCATCAATGGGTCCACCACAGATAAACAGCTATGCAAACGTGGGTCAAGCAAAACTGTGTCATCATGCCAATGCTGTTCTCCACTTCCTCAACATGGCACTGCACCCTAAATCCATTATGCTTTCTGTTGGAGTAGAACTTCTTTACAATACGAAACCGTTCAACCTGCATTACCTACAGTCTAGAACCAAGACCACCTCAACTTCTGTCATTGAATTGCAGTGTATAGATGAGTGTGTGTGTGCGTGCCCTCTGAAGCCGACTACCATGTTGTTGATGCATTCATGAGGCACATGAGAGAATTATCCTTTTCCTCACCTTTTGGAACTCAGGCCCTTAAACCTTGCTCCCACTGTACAAAAATTGCCCACAATTGTGGAGGTCTGGGACTATCATGGACAGCATTCACAGACCTTGGGAATCTCCTTTCTGTGAGCACTTCACATTCAGCCCTACAGGGCAATAGTGTTACCTGCTCTTCTGTATGTATCAGTGACATCAATAAGGTACAATAGACACCTCAAATCCTTAGAGAAATATCAACCGAGCTAATTGCATAGAATTCTGTGAATCTACTGGCAGGTTAGATGTTCCAATATCTCTCAGACAAACCTGGTGAATGGGATGCATTGTTCACATTCCTGGCATATAAGCTTTCCACAACAAAGTCTCTCCTCTGAGCTTTGTCACAGCAAACAATTTACAGGAAAGCAGCCAAAATGTTTCAAAGGTGTCCTCAAAGCCTCCCTAATAAAACGCATTAGCCCCACTGACTCATGGGAAAGTCTTGCACAGAATGACTCCAACTGGAGAAGGAGCATCTATGAACTTCCAACCATTTCTGACAAATGCTGGTAGAAGCCAAGTATAAACAGCAGAAGGAGCATGCAAGAACCCAGGAATCCCAACCATTCACCCCTACAAACACCACCTGCCCCACCCTTAGCAGGGTGTGCTTAGCCAAACGTTTTTATTACCTCAAGACCCACAATTCCACAGTAGGAGCAAGTCAACCTTGATCCTGAGGCACTGTGTTGAAGGTGTTTTTCACTGCTAATAATATCCCGGATTTATCTGCTAATCTGGCTGTTAATCAGAGAGTGAGGGAAAGGAAAGGGATGATGTTTCTGACCTGAAGTTGTCCTGAAAATTTATGAAATACTCAAGAACTTGCTTGCTCCTACTGAACCAAAAGTCTGCTGTTGCCTGACATTTTGGGTAAGCTGGAGCAGCAATAGAGTCCCAAACCATTGGAACATGCAGGAAGCCATTGGTTTGGACCAAAGGACCTGTTTACCCAGTGTAGTGGTTGGACATTTTGTCATGGCTTTGATAAAACTGTCTACCCATTGTAATTTTGGAGAATTTCAAGAGAGAGTATGATGTGTCAGATTTCTGTGCAGCTTAAAATGTGTATGCATTTACTGACATTGCCTGAGTGAGCTTGAAATATATCTTGCCAAAAAGCATTGTCCATGGATAGGGAGAGGGACTTGAGAGAATTCAGTTAACAACAGCCAATCATCTGCTGAAGTAGATAGGCTGTCGCTGAGTAAGCCAAGTCACACCAAAGTCAGTTACAAAGTCCTGTTGCTTCAACAACATCAGAATTGTAAACACAGAGTGCAACAGGATGTTATAGAGCCTTATGTCCATCACCCAACATTCAGGTGCCTGCCTCTACAAATCATTCAAGGATCATGTTCACACTGAATGGAATAGATGAATGGCTGGTGACAAAGGAATATACACCATGGGTAGAAAGAAGCATGTTCTCCCGCTTGACATTTTGTGTGGTTTTCGTGATTAAATTGTGGGGTGCTATTTATGCAGAAACTATTATTCAATCATTCCAAAAATGTAGAATATTAAATTCAGTGGATGGAGAAGAAGCCAATTTGCTATGGACGAATGATTATAAGCTGAAAATGCCAAATTTGATCCAAAGGTGAATCTCTATGATGGTGCTATAGCTAAAGTGACTCAATAAATTTCATGAACTTCTTGCGTTGCATGTCAAAGACAGTGAATTTAATGAGTTCTAAATATTTCATTATGGTTGAAGATACCTTTGTATAATTACATTATTCCCTCAATGTGTCACATTCGTTTAATGTAAATTGCCAGTGTTTTATTTCATGTTTCAAATGGCAAAAATTCACAACCAGCTCAGTAGATTGCGTTTTCTATTTGGCATATAAGTTGAATTCCATTACTTGAATAATCTTTAGAGATTTTAAAGATTGGCTTATAGGATCGCTAAAAGGTTCCCCAAGGGAGACTGATTAGCAAGGTTAGATCTCACGGAATAGAGGGAGAACTAGCCATTTGGATACAGAACTGGCTCAAAGGTGGTGGTGGAGGGTCGTTTTTCAGACTGGAGGCCTGTGACCAATGGAGTGCCACAAGGATCAGTGCTGGGTCCTCTACTTCTTGTCATTTACATAAATGAATTGGATGTGAGCATAAGAGGTACAGTTAGTAAGTTTGCAGATGACACCAAAATTGGAGGTGTAGTGGTCAGCAAAGAAGGTAACCTCAGATTACAACAGGATCTTGACCAGATGGGCCAATGGGCTGGGAAGTGGCAGATGGAGTTTAATTCAGATAAATGCAGGGTGCTGCATTTTGGGAAAGCAAATCTAGCAGGACTTATACACTTAATGGTAAGGTCCTAGAGAGTGTTGCTGAACAAAGAGACCTTGGAGTGCAGGTTCATAGCTCCTTGAAAGTGGAGTCACAGGTAGATAGGACAGTGAAGAAGGCGTTTGGTATGCTTTCCTTTATTGGTCAGAGTATTGAGTACAGGAGTTGGGAGGTCATGTCGCGGCTGTACAGGACATTGGTTAGGCCACTGTTGGAATATTGCGTGCAGTTCTGGTCTCCTTCCTCTTGGAAAGATGTTGTGAAACTTGAAAGGGTTCAGAAAAGATTTACAAGGATGTTGCCAGGGTTGGAGGATTTGAGCTATAGGGAGAGGCTGAACAGGCTGGGGCTGTTTTCTCTGGAGCGTCGGAGGCTGAGGGGTGACCTTATAGAGGTTTATAAAATTATGAGGGACATTGACAGGGTAAATAGGCAAAGTCTTTTCAAAGTTTGTGAGATTATTTGTAGCTCGGGTCCGTTGCAACGGACAGTTGGAACTGACAACCGGAAGCGGCAGATTCAAACCACTACAAAAGCCGGAGGAAAGATCACAGAAGGGCTTCACAGGAGGCTCCCAAGCACTGAGGATGTCACCTAGACAGGGGACGAAACGTCTGCAACACAAATTCCCAACTCGGCGAACAGAACCACAACGGCAAAGTCTTTTCCCTGGATTCGGGGAGTCCAGAACTAGAGGGCATAGGTTTAGGGTGAGAGAGAGGAAAGGTATAAAAGAAACCTATGGGGCAACGTTTTCACACAGAGGGTGGTTCGTGTATGGAATGAGCTGCCAGAGGAAGTGGTGGAGGCTGGTACAATTGCAATATTTAAAGAGGCATTTGGATGGGTATATGAATAGGAAAGGTTTGGAGGGATATGGACCGGGTGCTGGCAGGTGGGACTAGATTGGGTTGAGATATCTGGTCGGCATGGACGAGTTGGACTATTTCCATGCTGTACATCTCTATGACTCTAAAAGAATGAGAGCAGTTTGGGGAATGCACGATTCCGGCTTAGAAGAGTACAGAATGTCGCAAGTGAGAGATTATTCGTTAAAGCTCCAAATATTTGTGATCTATTGACCCAGATTCAGAAACCAATGTAATGATAAGAATTTGTGTATGCTAAGACTGTAACCTCTAATTCTTACAAGTAATGGCTGACAAATGGTGACAATTTAATTACAATACAGAGAGAAGAGTATTGTATTGTTAAAAGAAAAATGAAAGTCATATGTACGTTATGGATGGATAGCTATAAGTGAAATGGAAAAGGATCTGAGGATCATGGCATAATAGCTCAATAGTTAATGTGTTAAATTACTGTGAAACAGTGACAAGCAAAGCAAATAGAATGTAATTATTATATTAATCGATCAGAAGAATTAAATGGGACGATGTCATAATAAAGTGTACAATGTCCTTGTTGGATTATGCTGTAAGTAATGGGTTCAGCGTGGCACAAAGAAAGAAGGAAATTTTCAAGCTAGTGTTATAGCACTGAGAGAAGCATTAACTGAACCCTCTGCAAGATAATCCTGTATGATCTGACTTAGCATTGAATTAGGGAGGGATACATGTGTATTGTGGAAAAAAGGACACATTTAGTCAAAGCTTTTTTATCTTCCACTCTTCAAAACAATTCGCAAGAATCCTGATTTATGTGAAAAACAAAGCTTTTAAGTTGTGAGAGGAAGATACTATTTTGTTGACAAGTGGACTCTGGTAGATGTGTTGCCCTGGAAAATGCACCATTTTAATGATCATTGACAGTTAACTGCAAGGCTTAGTTTAAAACTTAAATCAAGCAGTTTTACTCTGGTCAGAGCCTTGTCTTGAGGAATGAACTAGTGAATGACTGTCAACTATTTTGTTGAGTTGAAACAGTGCATGTACATTTTCTTTCTATTTGCAAAGAACAGAGTATTAGTCTAAATAGTTTCCTGTACATGGAAATGCACCAGTTTGAGATTCTAACTTGCAATTGGTTGAATTGCTGTCAGCATAATTCTTCACACACCCAGGATTATTCAGCAAATGTTATCCAATTGAGGAATCATGCCCAATCTCGAATGCTGTGTTTTGGGTTTTGCAAGTGCAGGCTGGTTGGCTACAGTCAGTATTTGATGTTGCAAATGGTCAAAGCGATATTCTACTTGATATGATGTAAGTCTTTGGGACACCCAGCCTTGAAACCTGGCATCACCCTGACACTGCTTTTCGTAATTCACTTCTGAGATGGCAAGTATGTCTTTTTGACTTTAAAGCAACATCCTGTTAGTGGTGAACACCACTGGTCTAACTACTGCATAGAGGCAGCACAAAGCAACTAGTTTTATCTGCTGTTCTAACCTTTGAGATATCTTACCCTTCAGGATAATTTGAAACAGACTCAGCAGGCCCTTAGGGCCATTCATGATGCTTTTGTGATGTACAATGAGAAATTTCTGTGATGTGAGAGATTGGAGATCCAACTGAGCAGGCAGATGACAGCTCTTGTTCCTACCAGTTTGAAGTGTCAGTTAAGATGATAGATTACATGTTAATTATAGTAAGATTGAATCCCCCATTTGTCCACACGTCACTGCTTTGTAATTTTAGTGATAAGATACAAACATATGAAGTACAAACAGGAGTACCAGTACTGCTATTCAATAATATTATGGCTGATCTGACTGTGCCTTTAACTCCATCTTCTCACCTACCCCCAATAAATGTGGACTCCTTGGTCAAAAAGTTGTCTATCTCTTACCTTTAAAAAGTCAATGCTCCTACCCCATCACTCTCTGGGAAAGATACATCCAAAGATGCACTAACCTCTGAGAGAGATATGGTTGAAGGAGTGAAAGGCAGCTATGAGGAAGGAACGGTGGGCAGGTCAAAGCTAACCTGATGCCAAAGCCTAATTTTAGCTGCTTCAGAATGGGTGACATTTTCTGAACCTCCCATTGTGACTCTGAAAGTGACCATCAAGGCCACCTACTGGAATGTGAGTTTGAAGGTGAAGTTCATTAAACAGAATGAATAGGGAAGTAGACTCAGATAATTTTATTTACTAAATATTTGCCAAGCAGAGTTATGAATGATAACAGAAAGCATGGTTAGAACGTAATGGGTGGTTCAGTGGTTAACGCTGCTGCCTCAGAGTTCCAGGGACCTGGGATCAGTTCCAGCCTCGGGCGACTGTCTGTGGAGTTTACACATTCTGCCCGTGTCTGAGTGGGTTTCTTCTGAGTGATCTGGTTTGCTTCCACAGTCCTAAGGTGTGCAGGTAAAGTAGTTTAGCCATGCTAAATTACTCCATAGTGTTCAGTAATGTATAGGTTAGATGTGGTTAGTTATGGGAAATGCAAGGTTACAGGGGTAGTAGGGGAGATGCTTTTCAAAGTGTCAGTGTTGGGCCGAATGGCCAGTTTTCACACTTTGGATTTCTGTAGATCAGAAATGATTTCTCCTCCAATTTAGTTAAGGCCTTTTGATTTTTAAACCATGATCCTTAGTTTTAGACTCTCCCACAGAGAGAAACATCCTCTGTGTCCAGTTCCTTCAGGATCTTGTATGCTTAATGAGATCATCTCCACATTCTTGTAAATTAGATCAGATTAACTTGTCTAATCTTTCCTCCTGCAACAACAACATTCCAACTTCCAACCCCAGGTATCAGTCAAGTGAACCTTCTCTGAAACTGCTTTTATGTAGTAACATACCCCTTTAAAAATGGAAATAAAAATTGTACAGAGCGTCTCACCAATGCCCCATACAATTGCAGCACAACATCCTTACTTGTATATTCCATTCCTGTTTTAATAAATGCTTGCCTTCCTCTCACTTGCCACTCACTGTCTGTCCATACTAACATTTATGATTCATGTACCTGACACCCAGATCTCTCTGTGCCTCAGAGTTTTGCAATCTCTCACCATGTAAATAATAACGTGTTTTTATATTCTTCCTACAAAAGAGAATAAAGACATTTTTTCCCATATTATACTCCATCTTCCTTTGTTTTTGCCCACTCACTTAGCCTGACTATATCTCTTTGCAGATTCCTTCCCTGCTCTGCATAACTTAGTCACAGATCTATTATTGCGCCAAGTTGATTCTGCACTAATTCCTTAAAAACTGTCTCTAATATTTGCCTTGCAATTTTGTTTAACTTAATATTTCCTTTGTGGTTCATTCTGTTGGTCGTCTAAAATTACAGTTGACTTCTATATTTAGCAGCTTGTCCATATGTTTTAAAATCATATCCATAAACCTTCCAATGTATATTTCACTTCTATTCGAAGTAATTATCTTTTGCAAAAAGAGGGCAAGAATTTAGAGCAAAGCGTCGACTGTGTGTAGAAAGGGAAGAAAAATAAAGGACTAACGGATAAGAAATAATGCAGAGCCTCTGGTTTTTGTGAAAAGCAGCATTGAGACAGAGATAATACAAGAACTGGAATTGAGAGTTGGGAACATAAATATTAAATTTTGGGTTAATTTTTTTGATTGAAAGAAGGATCAAAGGTTATGAGGGGCAAACATGATCCTACCAAATGGCAGACTCGAGCGATTAAATGTTCTGCTCCTACCTCTTATTTATTTGATGTTCTTGTGTGTTGTAGAGTGTGGGGGGGGGCAGTGATGGGGGTCAAATTCAGAAGGAGAGTTCTGTTCTATATCACGAGTCCTTTGAATGTGGTCTGGGATTAGAAGGTGATCCAGGTGACAACTGCTCCAGAGATGTAATAAAATCTCTGAACAGATTGATAGGAAAGTAGCTCGAAGAGCAGGTCTAGAGCCAATGATAATAAAATAGGTTGAGCTGAGATAAGTTAGTGTCAAAGCTTAGGACCTGGGGCTTGCTGAGGAGTGGAACTATAATGTGCAGGGAAATTCAAGATCTGAGATATAAAATATAAAATACAGGGACAGAATTAGGCCATTCGGTCCATTGAACCTGCTCCATCATTCGAACATGATTGATGTATTTCTCAACTCCCTTTCTCCTGCCTTCGCCCTGCAACCCTTGGTCCCCTTACTAATTAAGAACTATCAATCTCTGTCTTAAATTCGTCCAATGACATGGCCTCCACAGCCTTCCGTGACAATGAGTTCCACAGATTCACTACTGTCTGGCTGAAGAATTTCCTCCTATTCTCAGTTCTAAAGTGTAATCCCTTCAATCTGATGCTGTGCCCTTGGGTTCTCGTCTCTCCCTCTAGTGGAAACATCTTTTCCTCAGCCACTCTATTCAGGTCTCTCAGTATTCTGTAAGTTTCCCTCTGATCCACGCTCCCACCCCAAATCATTCTAAACTCCACTGAGTACAGATTCAGAGTCCTTAACCGCTCTACGTACGACAAGCCCTTCATCCAGTGGATAATTCTTCTAAACTTCCTTTGGATCCCCTTCAACGCTAATACATATTCCCTTAGATATGGAGCCTAAAACTGTTGCAATTATTTCAAATGATATCTGACCAGAGCCTTATACAGCCTGAGCAGTACATTTCTGCTCTTCTATTCTAGCCCTTTTGAAATAAATGTGGACATTGCATTCTGAATCTGCATGTTAACCTTAAGAGAATACTGAACTAGGCCTCCTAACTTCCTTTTGTACTTCAGATTTCTGAAGCTTTTTCCCATTTAGAAAATAGTCTGCACTCCTACCAACGTGCATAACCTCACACGTTCCCTCCTATCATATCTTTCCCCCCTTCTTATCTGTAGCACTCCTTCTGCAGGCTCCCTGCTCCCTCCACACTACCTGTCCCTCCAACTATCTTTATGCATCTGAAAACTTAGTAAGAATGTCCTCCATTTATTCATCTAGATCTTTAATGTATAATGTGGATAGATGTGGTCCCAACAATGACCCCTGTGGAACTCCAATAGTCACCAGCTGCCATCCTGAAAAAGACACCTTCATCCCCACCCTCTGCCTCCTGCCAGTCAGCAAACCCTCTATCCATGTCAGTACCTTGCCCCAAACACAATGAGCTCTGACTTACTAGCCTCCAGTGCAGCACTTTGTCACAGGCCTTCTGGAATTCCAGACAGATAATGTCTACTGGCTCTCCTGTGTCAACTTGCTTGTAATCTCTTCAAAGAGTTCTAATCAGTTTTATGAAGCTATGCTGACTCAGCTCTATTTTACCATGCTTTTCCAAGTACTCTGCGAACTTACCCTTAATAATGGATGTAAAATCTTATGAATGACTGAGGTCAGGTTAATCAGCCTTCAATTACCTGTCTTCTGCCACCCTCTTTTCTTAAACAGGTGTGTTAGATTAGCCATTTCCCAATCCTCTGGAACCCTACCTGACTCCAATGGCTTCAGAATGATTAGCACCAATGCTACCACAATCCCCTGAGCTATCTCCTTCAGAACTCTGGGGTGTAGTCCATCTGATACAGGTAATTTATCTACCTTGAGACCCTTCTGCTTCCCTAGTATTTTCTCTTTCATGATGGCTGCTACACTCACCTCTGCTCCAACTCTCTTAAAGTTTTGGTATAATACTGGTATCTTCCACTGTTAAGTGTGATGCAAAGTATCTATGCAATCCCTCCACCATTTCTTTTTTCCCAGCACAATGTTTTACTTTTTATTTATTTAAAAACACTCTTCCAATCTTCTTTTATATTACTGGCTAGCTTACGCTCATATTTCATCTTCTCCCCATTTATTGCTTTTTTAGTTTCCTCTGCTGGTTTTTAAAGCCTTCCCAATCCTCTGGCTTCCCATTCATCTGCACCACATGACATGCTTTTTATTTTGCTTTTGGATTTCTGCTGGCCCTGACTTCCCTATCAGCCACGGTTGCCTCATGGTTTTCTTGAGGAATTAATTTCTGTGAACTGTAATTTAACCTATTGATAGAATTTCTATTTTTATGAGAGGCAACAAAGCTGAAATGCTAAGAGGGTTTGGTAACTATTTCTACTGAATATCCACCAGCTGTGGTTGACCACTTTTTATCTTTTGCTGTTATTCGTGCATCCCAAATTTCCCTTTGGATATTGAGGGCTATGATTTTTTTTAGAACTGGAATCCCTACAGTGTGGAAATAGGCTCTTCGGCCCAACAAGACCACACTGATCCTCTGAAGAGTAACCCACCCAGACCCATTCCCTTACCCTATATTTACCCCTGACTAATAACATACACTATGGGCAATTTAGCATGGCCAAAAAGTGCTTGTTTTTCAGTTATTCGATAGGAAGAATGGAACCTCAATCTATGACTCATTCATAAAAACAAATCAGTGCTCCATGTCATAAATTGCAATAGTACTCTTTAGTAAAGTGTTAAAAGTGGGAATAGATGTGGAGTTTGCTTAAGTTGTATGCAGCGCGCCCTCTATTCCAAAACCTGCCAATTCTGGCAGTGTGATGCTGGGACTGCTCAATAAAGCCTGTGGAAGATTGTTACTGCAACTTTGCTCAGTTTGATGAAAACTTGGTGAAAATGGGCAGAACTCCAGTTACAGGCAGCTCCACCATCCTTTTTGTTCAATAAAGACTGGCATGTTATATTCTGTCTTCCTATTGGCATTCATTTTGCTTCTGATAATGAATGCTCATGGCCCAGTTTATGCCAGAGGTTATGGTCAGTAGTCCATCAGTACATTGAGTATGTGTGTATGAATGTTGTTTGTGTATGTCATGCAGGCAATTTCGTACTGATTCTATTGTAACAAAGTTAACTATTTCTGATCCCTGTGGTCCCTTCATTTTAACTGGTAAAATTAATCAATATTTTCTTATTCAGGCTCCTGACTTTAAAAGTGTGGCTTATTTGGTGACAAATTGTTATAATTTGATTGGTTCACAGTGTATTGTTCAAAGGATACTTTCAGGTATACTATCTCAAATCTGGAAATCTTGGGACTGGGTTCATGCTAGACCTTGTTGGTTTTGGGTGAAATCATGTTCAGAAGATTGGGCAAAATTGGTTCTGGTGGGGTCAAGGGTCACTTGGCACATGGGAAGAAACAGGCACACAAAGCCATTAACGAGTCTGATCTGTCAATGCAGTGCCGAGTGCAGCAAGCCACCAAGTTATTTTACAAATTCAGATTTAGCAACTTGTAAAAGCATCTGGTTTTCAAATACCCCTGGCTTTCAGATTTGTGACACTGCTTGTGTTCTATACTGTAAACAGAAAATGCTGCGTATATTCTACTCTGAGGAGGGCTTATTGGTCTGAAATATTTTCTCTGTTGTCCTCTCCACAGATGGTGCCTGATCTGCTGAGCATTTCCAGCTTTTTGCTCTTATTTCAGATATCATATGTTGCCGTTGTACTTGCAGTATGTAGCATGCCTTAGCTTTAATATCTATCCAAAAGATAGCACTGCTGACAGTGCAGCACTTAGTATTGCACCTGTGGGTCATCCTAGAATTTGCGTTCAAGTATCTGGAGCAAGATTTGGAACCACAACTTTCTGACTCAAGTGGAAGTTCTGCCAACTGTGCCACAGCTAACATCTCTGCACATTGATACATGTAACTTGCATGTGCAATGTTTAGCAACATTAGGTGGATTATGTCTTGCTGTACATAACATAGTACCAGGACCATTGGTTTGGTGCGATTGTCAAAATCCTGTTATTATTTGATGGTATTTTTTGGATTTTTGCCAATTCTACAACTTTGTCCATTATTCTGTGAAAATGTTCAAAGTTTGATCTTTAGTTTGATATTTACTTCATGGTATTGCCTTGCTGTTCTTAAAGTTGAACATAAGCATCAAGGCATTGTGCAAATTGTGCTGGCCAAGGTCAGTATTCAGCAGTAAAAGTATTGAACTGTTTTCTTGGGCTTTCTTTAGCTAATGTTACAAAAGAAAACCCCACAAAATCTTGTTGGAAGTGGATAAGAAATATTCAAATATATGGCTAGTTACTAGAAGGACCTATAAAATGATACACATTGCAGATACTTAGACAGCAGAATCTATCTTCCACTTACATTGTTATAGCTCATATGAAACCACAAATGCCCATGCCAAACAAGCTTTTGGAGATCCAGAACACTTCAGTTAAAAACAAAATTGGAAGAACTGTGGATGCTATAAATCAGAGACAGTTCTCAGGAAGGATCACTCAACCTGAAATGATTTCTCTCCACAGATGCTGCCAGACATGTTGAGATTTTCCAGCAATTTCTATTTTTTGACTTCAATTAAAATGTTTGTGGCTGTTAAATAACATTTCAGTAATTTTAATTCTTGTGAAATGTGTCATTTTAAAATATGATTCTGTTTCAAGTCTCATTTTGGCCACTGGAAATTTAAGTTATTACTAGCACTGGAAGTCTAAATAATGTTTTGCAGTTGGATTATGTTTTTCTCCCCTTTTGTTTGAGTTGTTCTCTTCTCAGTAAATTTTCCAAATTGGTTATTCATGATTGGTTTGTGTTTATAAGCCTGTCGATTTTTTCATTGCTATTTTCTACCTAGTTCAATTGTGTTCAATTTTTGGTTCACAATATTTCCATCTCCTTGTTTGTATCAGCTCTTTCATTCATCCCTGATCCTTAAATATTCTGGCTCATTGTGATTGCTTTATGCCATTTGTTCCACTTTTGCTATTAGCCAAACGACAATGCATTTCCAAATGTTGACACTAAAAACACAAATGAAACTTGAAAAGGAGGATGGTCTCGCTACTATATACAGGAAATGTGCATATGAAAGATTGAATATTTCAGACATATAAAAATGTGTTCTTTGTAGCAGGGTCACCCTTAAGATGCCACTACAGTGGTTGCACATCACTGTAGGATAGTCTTAGCTTTAATTCTACTGACTTTGTTTCCAAGGATTATTTGTCATTGCTATTTTGAATGAATCATGAATTGTGCACTTTTTGTTTTGGTAATTATTATTTTCTTTATTTCTTCAGGATAATGATGTGATATACTACAATGCGAAGGATGATCTCATGGGTGTAAGTATGGGGTAAAATAATGGGCTTGAATTGTGGACCATTCTTTTCAGAAATCAATGTTTTTTTTTCAAAATGAGTATGTACCTGAGCTTTCACAGTTGATTCTATATTAAGAAAATACTGTGCTGTTATCATTGTCCTTGAAAGATGGGACCAATCTGTTTATGTATTCTGTACTGTCTACTTCATTCAAGGATATCTTTAAGCAAAAAATGCAATTTTTAAAATCAACAATAACACGAAATAAAAAGACTCAACATTCAATATATGCTTTAGTGTAATTATTGATGGACCTTGCACATCGCAAAAGGTTCTGAAGCTAGTAAACAATGAATGATGCAACTTATTTTTGGAGAATTGACATGAAGTTAAGATTTTCTTAGGTTGAGGTTTCCTGCCAAGGGTTCATTGTTAGAAAAACTCACTTGGTTCAATAATGTCCTTCTGAGAAGGAAATCTGCCATTCTCAGCAGGTCGGGCCTATGTGTGGCGCCAGAGCCACAGCCATGTGGTTGACTCTCAACTCCAAAATGGCCTAGAGCCACTCAGTTTATCAATTGCTATGAAACTTCAACCAAGAAATGAAACTAGGCAGACAGCTTAGCATTGACTGAGGCATCAGAAAAGACAACAGCAAAAATAGGCCTGTATATCCTGCAAAGTCCTCCTTACTAACAGTTGGGGGCTAGTGCTAAACTTGCAAGAGCTGTCTCATAGACTAGTCAAGCAACAATCTGATATAGTCATATTCACAAAGTCATATCTTGCAGATAATGTCCAAAATACCACCAGATATGTCCTGTCTCACTGGCAGGGCAGACCCAGCAGAGGTGGTGGCACAGTGGTATACAGTTGGGAGGGAGTTGCCCTGGAGGCACTTAACATTAACTCTGGACACCATGATGTCCCATGGCATGATATTAAAATTGGGCAAGGAACCCCCTGCTGGTTACCACATGCTGTCCTTCTTTGGCTGATTAATCAGTACTCCTCTATGTTGAATAATACTTCAAGAAAGCACTGAGTTTGCCAAGGGCGAAAAATGTACGCTAGGTGGGGGAATTTCAATGTCCACCACCAAGAGTGGCTCGAAAACAGCACTACTGATTAACCTGATTGGGTCCTAAAGGACAAGCAACTGATCTGTGGCAGGTGGTAAGGGAACAAGAGGAAAAAACTTGGCTTCATCCTTACCAATCAGCCAGCTGCAAATGTATCTGTCCATGATAGTATTGGTAAGAGTGACAACAGCACAGTCTTTGGGGAGATGAAGTCCCGCCTTCACGTTGAGAATATCCTCCATCATGTTGTGTGGCACTATCACCAAATGGGATAGACTTCAAATTGATCTAGCAACTCAAGACTGGGCATCCATGAGGTTTTGTGGGCCATCAATAGCAATAGAATTATACTCCAGCACAATCTGAAACCTCATGGCCCGGCATATCCCCTGCTCAACCATTACCATCAAGCCAGGGATCAATCCTGGTTCAATGGAGAGTGCAGGAGGACATGCCAGGAACAACACCAGCCATATCTAAAAAGGAGGTGTCAACCTGGTGAAATGACCAAACAGGACTACTTGCATGCCAAACAACAAAGTAGCAAATGATAGACAGACCAATAGACCTATGCTGTATAGTCCTGCCACATCTAGTGGGGAATGGTGGTGTACATTAAGCAACTCACTGGAGGAGGAGGCTTTACAAATATCCCCATCCTCAATGATGGAAGAACCCAACAGATCAGCACAAACGATAAGGCTGAATGAAACATCTCTCAGCAATCTTCAGCCAGAAGTGCTGAGTGAATGATCCATCTTGGCCTCTTCCAGTGGTCCCCAGCATCACAGATACCAGTCTTCAACCAATTTGATTCACTCCATGTGACATCAAGAAACAGTTGGAGGCACTGGATACAGCATGGTGATGGGGCCTGACAACATTACGACAGTAGTACTGAAGACATGTGCTCCAGAACATGCCTCTCCCCTGACCAAGCTCTTCCAGTACAGTTACAACACTAGCATCTAATCAACAACATGGAAAATTGCCCAGGTGTGTCCTGTACACAAAAGACCAGCATAAATCTAACCCAGATAATTACCGCCCCATCAATCTACTGTTGATCATTGGTAAAAGTGGTGAAAAGTGTCATCAATATTTTTATCATGAAGCAGCTGCTCAGCAATAACAGTGATGCCCAGTTTGGGTTCTGCCAGAGCCACTCCTCCTGAATTCATTACAGCCTTGGTTCAAACATGGACAAAAGTGATGAATTTCAGACGTGAGGGAGTGATCGCCTTTGACATCAAGGCTGCATTCGACTGAGTGTGGCATCAAGGAGCCCCAGCAAAATGGGAATGGAAAGGTGTCAGGGAGCAAACTCTGGAAGATTGTGTGGTTGTTGGAGGCCAGCCATCTCGGCTCAAGGACATCTCTGGAGGAGTTCCTCTGGGTAGTGTCGCAGGCCCAACCATCTTCAGCTGCTTCATCAATTATCTTCCTTCCATCATGAGGTCAGACATGGGGATGTTAGCTGATGATTACACAATGTTCAATACTCTTCACATATTGAAGCTGTCCATGTCCAAATGCAACAAGATCCAACCAATATCCAGGCTTGGATTGACAGGTGGCACGGAACATTCATGCCATACAAATGCCAAGCAATGACCATCAGAGACAATCTTACCACTGCCCCTTGATATTCAATGGTGTTACCATCACAGATCCCCTGCTACTAATATCGTGGGGATTATCATTGGCCAGAAACTCAATTGGATTCAGCGTACACACATAGTGTCTACAAGAGCAGGTTAGATACTAAGAATACTGCAGGGAGTAAATCACCTCCCGACTCCACAAAGCCTGTCCACAAGTCAGGAGTGTGATGGAATACTCCTTACTTGCCTGGACGGGTGCACCTCTTATTATCCTGAAAGAGCTTGGCACCTCCAGAACAAAGCAGCTAACTTGATTGGCACCATATCCATAAGCATCCACTCTTCCACCACTGATGCTCAGTAACAGCAGTGTGTACTATCTACATGATGCACTGCAGAAAGTCACCAAAGAGCCTTGGTGAGCACCTTCCAAACTTGTGACCACTTCATTCTGGAAGGGCAAGGGCAGCAGTTACATGGAAACACCACCACCTACAAGTTTCCTTGCAAGCCACTCACCATCCTGGCTTGGAAATATATTGCCATTCCTTCACTTTTGCTGTGTCAAAATCCTGGAATTCCCTTCCCAAGGGCATTGCGGGGGTCCACCTACAGTAATGGACAGCAGTAGTTCAAGAAGGCAGCTCACCACCACCTCAAGGTCAACTAGGACAAGCAATAAATGCTGGCTGGCCAGCGATACCCATGTCCCTTGAGTAAGTAAAAGAAAACGCTGGTTCAAAATGAAGTTTGGAATTTTCATTGCAGCAGGGAGAAGCCATTTTTCAAATCTTCTATTCCTATGTTTTTGATCATTTTTAAAAAACAATTGCCATTGAGACCTTCATTGTATTTTATCTCTCGTTGCATATTCTTAAAGATTGTGTGGACAATGATTAATTTAAAACTTTAATTTTTAACTTTTATAAAAGGAGTTTATGCCGTGAATTCCTCAGGCCCTCATTATTTATGAGGATTTCCATTTTTACACCCGACCTACAGAAATGTGGCTGGAAAGTTGGATGGAAATGGACTTTGACAAAATTGGTGTCATGTACTTAATATGTCCTGCAGGAATTGCACTCCAGAGTGTGAATTCTATTTGATATATTGAGCTCCTTCTGGTTAAGGCAGAGAAACAGTCATGTCCTTAGTCTGTATTAGCTATGTGATGAACCCTTTAAGAACTCCATGTTTAATTTAAGTTATTCTCTTTAGTAACAATGTTCATTATTACAGGTTTTAAAGCAAGACGAAGGATTCACGAGGTTCAAGGTTATGTGGATTTATTAGATCCTAGATCTGGTGAATTTAGATTAGAGTTAGCTTTAGAGCTGTTATAACATGCAGCAACTTGCAGTTTTTAAAAATGATTTAATTCTGAAGTGCCCCCCAAATAATTCTGAAGGAGCTGCTTTCCTTTTCTCGTCAATGTTCTTTGCTCCATCCTGGAGATGCAGCCTTGCTTTGAATATAGTCCCATCTTCCAACGTGTCACCCCAATGCCCAATCTTGACTTGCAGTGAGTTGCAGCAAACTACTTGACTGTTGACACCATCACATCAGAGCTTTAATTCTGCTGGGTAAAGTGTATAAACAGAGTGGTTTGCTCAAAATCTTTACCTGTCCCTTGTGCGGCCTGGGGAATGGAATCAGGTTCGATATTCAGCAGGAATGCTTCAAATTCAGGTAGTGTTAAACCCTTAGAAGAACATTTCTGCCTTTTTAATTGGCACATTGTTTGGTGATTAACATATTGGATTGTCAACAATGCCAAAGTAAGGAATGCAGGGCATTTAAAAAAAAAGGAACAATCCTAGTCAAATTGAGATTGTGCGAATGTTCATTTTGCACAACTTGGAGCCTGTTACCAACACCATAGAGAAATCTAAATATTATGAATGCAGTGAATTTAGGGGTTGGACCGAAGGGTCTGTTTCCATGCTGTACATCTCTATGACTCTATAATTAGAAATCCTTTCTTTCCATATTTGAATGAGGACTGTTCTGGGGAGGAAACTTAGAATTAATGAAAAAAAACTGTAAGGTCCTGATGTTTTCAGGAAAACAACTTCATAGATTTCAATGTTTTTTGTGATTTGAACCACTTGGCTGCAATTTTTTAAATGTTTTATTCATACCAATTTTGGTGGTTTAATACAAAGAACTTTTGTTTACTAACATGTTTGTGCTTTTATCATTTTGGAAAACAATATTATATCAGTATTGTAATTTTTATCAGCTGAACAATCTTTGGTTTTGTCATTTTTTAATATTCTCCAATCCTGATACAAGATCTGTCAACCTACTTGTTGGATCACTGCAGTATTTAGCTTGCAGCTCTTCCACCCATGTGCCTTACGGCTTCAGCTGCTAAAGGACTAAAGTCAGCTGCAACCTTTTACTTAATTGAACCTCAGAAACAATGTATTTTAAAATTGCAATTTCCTTCTCCCACTTCTGTAACTGTGGAGGCTTTTTGAACAAAGTGTATAAAAGGTAGAATAACCTCTGCAATTGCTATTTCCCAGTAGAAAGTACTGAAGAGAGAGATCCACGAATGAACAACAGCTTTGGACAAACTCCCAATTATGTTTTAGTGTTGACTATCATTATTTGTAGTGACAAAATATTTTTTTCTGAACGGAGAGGCATCATTAAATAAGTGGATTTCAGCAAACCATCCGTTCCCTTTAAAAACAAACTTGCTTGTTTCTACTTGCATTTTACCTTTCTGTGGTTTGTGCACAAGGGCTGCCACACCCCTCTGAATGCAAACATTCCAATCTCTCAGCATTTAAAAATATTCTGCTTTTACTTTTCCAACCAATAAGGATAAATTCTCACTTTTCCACCATTGCCAGAATCTAAGTTCACCTAAACTGTCTATATCTCTTTGTTATCTCTGAGCATCCTCTTCACAACTTCCTTCCCCAACTCACAGTACCTAACCAACTGAACTTGGATATATTACACCAAGTCTGCTCATTAAATCATTAATATGGATTGTACTGATACTTGCAGCGTCCCATTAATTGCAGCTTGCATACCTGAAAATCTCATTATATCCATTCACCAATCTCTATTACATTCCCAATTCCAATATGAATCTTTGCCCTCTATTTGAATTCAGTTACTCTGAGAGGCTCCATGTTATTTCTGTTGTTAAAAATGATAAATTATCGCTGATTCTTTGTTTGTAGAGTAGGCTCCTTTCTATGTAATCAAAAATCCATCATAAATTAGCTTTTCTTGGATGTCATCACCAATTTGGGATTTTTAAATTACTTTCAAAATGTTAGAATAAAAGTGCAATCATGTTTGTACATATGCAAAATTTTAGCTTGTTCTAAAATTTTCACTTTGTAGTTTATTGGCTTAAAACCCCTTCTATGTTGCTTTTTATGCATTGTTATTGTCCAACCAACAGGGTGTAATGTCTCTAATATTCATGAGTAAATGACACTCATGTAGAATTAATAATCTCATATAATGATAACATTGCAGCTTAGATGTCTTTATAATCCAATAATTATACGCAAGAAACAAGATTGTGTCAGAGTCTCAGAGTTCTTAAATGTTCACTCTTTGATTTTCTTCCCCCTAAAGTCTGACAGAAATGAAAGCCGCCCAAGGATCAAACCTGATTTTCAGTTCAACCAAGCTTTCCGACGCCGTGTGGACTTCAACCACACAGCTGTCCACATCCCCACTGACATCTACGAGGGCTGTAAGTATCTTCTTCTCTTTTATGTTCTGTATCAAATTCTCCTTGATAGATAGATAGAATCTCTACAGTGTAGAAACAGGCCAATCAGCCCATCAAGTCCACATCAACTCCTCGAAGAACATCCCACCCAGACCCACCCCCCCAACCGTATGCCTTTCGGCCTGTATTTCCAATGGCTAATCTACCAAACCCTCCACATCCCTGGGGACTGTAGGCAATTTAGCATGGCCAATCCACTTAACCTGCAGATCTTTGGTTTGTGGGAGAAAACTATACAGACATGGGTAGAATGTGCAAACCCCACACAGACAGTCACATGAGGGTGGAATCAAATCTGACTCTCTGACACTGTGAGGCAGCAGTGCCAACCACTGAGCCACTGTGCCACCCTAGGTGAATATATAAATCCTACGCTTGAGCAGTTTTATTTTAAGGTGGTCAGAACAGTGTACAGTTTGTGGTACATCATAGGAAGGCTATGATGAAACAATAGAAGCTGGATTTTCATTCAAGCTTACCACTAAATTAGAAATAACTTTGTTGCATGGATTTTGGAGAATATCTCTTCAGGAAAATTCACCAGCCCTAGAAACTTGGAATTTGTTTACTTATTTAGATTATGATGATTGTCCAGCTGTTAATGGAAACTGAGCAGAGCTTTAAAGCATGTGATATAGACCAGCAGAGTAATTATGTTGATGGTATCTAAAATGATGCAGATAGTCATCTTAAACATATTCACTGTTGTATGCTTTGCCATTTATATCAAGTCATGGTATTTAAAGCAGATATATTATTTCTCTCAGTTACTCTGCACTTTAAGATGATGGTTCCCTCAAATGTGCACTTTATATGATATTGTGCAGTAATTTATTTTTCAAATGGAATGCATGCTATTCATCAGCCTTTGGTAATAAGAAGCTGATCTAATATCTATTTAGTCAATTTGTCTGTATATAAATTTCTACTTAATACACATGTTTGTCTTCTCTGCAAGGCAAGTAATACTCAAAGAATGCCTAAATGTCCTCATGCTATTTTTATTCTGCAGTGTAGACTGTTGGTTGCTAGACATTGCAACGTGGAAGAGATGCAACTTTGCATCTTTAAGGATTGTGTAAAACTTGGTTCAGGGTTTCTAAACTGTGGATCGCAATCCACATATAAATGTAAAAGAACCACACCATCATTCTTATCCTATTCAGATTGGAAGTTACAGTATCCAAATATTTGATTGTAAAATGCATTATATGTGCCACCTGCTGTGGTGTGAATTGAGAATGTTACCCCAGGGTGTGATAATATATTTGTACAGAGGCTTGCTTTCATTGTAGTGAATACATTAACCAGGCTCTTCAGCACAGCTGTGCAGTGAAAAATTCCTGTTCTTTGTTTTGATTTTGCACCACTGAGTTAACTTTTATAATGCGACTAATGCATAATTACAAAGAAAAGCACAAAGAATATTTTATATTCAGTAGTTCAAAGCTTTTGATCTTTTCCAGATCTTATCTGTGAATATTTTTTCATTTTTTACATATGTGCTCCCACATTATTTGTTGCCAGCTTCACAATTATTTATAGCAGAATGAAAAGTCATGCCTGAGGACTGATTACTCTTATGCTTTATTAATCAGTCATTTGCAATACAAATAATTAAATATTCCATTGTGGAAACAATTTTCAATCCACTTCACTCTTTCTGTGTTAATTCTACAACTCTGCTTTTTTGCAAGGAGTCAGTTTTGTGGTCTCTATTCCCTTTGTGATGTGACGCTGTGCCTACACGTTGTCTGATATACTCTGGTATCAGTAACAGAACCTAGGAACACCTTAGGCACTTGGAGTGTATGTGTAAGTTATATGATAACCTCAACAAAGTGCTAATATAGACAAAAGCGAAAAATATAAAAGAATGGCATGACCATGCTCCATCACCTTTATACACATGTAAAATGTGAAATACAAGGTAGCCCATCTATTCGATCCTTGCTTTTAAAGGTGTTCTACTTTTTCTATATATTTTAGCTCAAAAGTCTTATTTCATAGCTATATTACTATTATACCAAATAAAATGTCTTTATTATTTATTCTTTTGTGGTGTGTCAATGTCACTGGCAACTCTAGTGTTAGTTGCCTGTTTTATTTTTACTTGAACTGACTGGTTTACTAGGCCATTTCAGAGGCCAGTTGCTATGGGTCTGGAGTCACATGTCAGCCAGACCAGGTATAGAGGGTAGATTTTCTTCCCTAAAAGGCATGAGTGAACTGAATGGGTTGTTACAACAATTGAAAGTAGCTGCATGGTCCATATTATTATGTTAAACATTCAATTTCAGTTTTAATTCATTGAATGTAAATTTTCCCAAAAGCCTTGCTGGGTTTGAACTTATGTCTGAAGGACTGGGGTCTCTGGATTACTAATTCAGTGATTGTGCCATTAGGTCATCATATTCCTGATGTCTGCTGTGACCTTCCTAAACCAGTAGTGCTTCTGAAATCTTTGCCTGTTTAGAAATTGAATTTTGCTAAAATTGCAGCTTAAAATAGATATTGTTAATTGTCTCCATTAAGGCTTAGAGTCTGCGGGATTAGAGCATTTACTTGACAATGACTGTGCACAGATAAACCTATTCTGACTTTACACAACTGGTGGGCACCGCAGAGAGTCATAGAAATATATAGCACGGAAACAGACCCTTTAGTCCAACTTGTCCATACCGACCAGATATCCCAACCTAATCTAGTCCCATTTGCCAGCACTTGGCCCTACTCCTTCTAAACCTTTCCTATTCATAGACCCATCCAGATGCCTTTTAAATGTTGCAATTGTACCAGCCTCCAGCACTTCCTCTGGTAGCTCATTCCATAGGTGCACCACTCTCTATGTGAAAAAGTAGCCCCTTAGTTCTCTTTTATATCTTTCATCTCTCACCCTAAATCTATGCCCTCTAGTTCTGGACTGCCTGACCCCAGGGAAAAGACTTTGTCTGTTTATCCTATTCATGCCCCTCATGACTTTATAAACCTCTATGAGGTCACCCCTCAGCCTTTGATGCTCCAGGGAAAACAGCCCCACCCTATTCAGTCGCTTCCTATAGCTCAAATCCTCCAACCCCGGCAGCATCCTTGTAAATCTTTTCTGAACCCTTTTAAGTTTCACAACATCCTTCGCATAGGAAGGAGACCAGAATTGCATGCAATATTCCAAAAGTGGCCGAACCAATGTCCTGTACAGCTGCAACATGACTTCCCAACCCCTATATTCAATGCTCTGACCTGTAAAGGAAAGGATACCAAACGCCTTTTTCACTATCCTATCTACCTGTGACTCTACTTTCAAGGAGCTATGAACCTGCAATCCAAGGTCTCTTTGTGTCCAGCAACGCTCCCTAGGACCTTACCACTAAGTGTATAAGTCCTGCTAAGGTTTGCTTTCCCAAAAGGCAGCACCTCACATTTATCTAAATTAAACTCCACATTCATATTGTTCATATTCCAATCATTTATATAAATGACAAAAAGTAGTGGACCCAACACCGATCCTTATGGCACTCCACTGGTCACAGGCCTCTAGTCTGAAAAGCAACCCTCCACCACTACCCTCTGTTTTCTATATTTGAGTCAGTTCTGTATCCAAATGGCTAGTTCTCCCTGTATTCCATGAGATCTAACCTGCTAGCCAGTATCCCATGGAGAACCTTGTTGAACGCCTTACTGAAGTCCATGTAGATAACATCCACCGCTCTGCCATCATCAATCCTCTTTGTTACTTTTTCAAAAAACTCAATCAAGTTCATGAGGCATGATTTCCTACGCACAAAGCCATGTTGACTATCCCTAATCATTCTTTGCCTCTCCAAATACGTGTAAATCCTGTCCCTCAGGATTCCCTCCAATAACTTGCCTACCATTGACATCAGGCTTACCGGTCTATAGTTTCCTGTCTTATCCTTACCACCTTTCTTAAATATTGGTACCACGTTAGCCAACCTTCCCTCTTCAGGGACCTCACCTGTGACTATCAATGATACAAATATCTCAGCAAGGAGCCTAGCAATCACTTCCTGAGCTTCCCACGGAGTCCTAGGGTACACCTGACCAGGTCCAGGGGATTTATCCACCTTTATGAGTTTCAAGACATCCAGTAGTTTCTCCTATGTAATATGGACATTTTTCAAGATGTCACCATCTTATTTCCCCACATTCTATATCTACGATGTCCTTCATTATATATAATGTGCCTTCACAACTATTTTAGTTCACATTTTGTAAGTTTCATTTAATTATTTGATTTTTATTACAATGCCCCTTAAATATTAGTTTGATTTTCACTCTCATTTGTTTTTTACAGAGCTATAATCTATCATTTCTTTACAATGTTCCTTGATTCCTGACTTGGTTGGTTTCTCTACTCATACCCTTTTTGGAGGAAAAAAAAACTTTTCCTAATCCTCTGTTTGGTTTCATTCTCAACTCTATCTCCTCTCCTGACCTCAGCTTCTGACATATGGAGCAGTTTGCTTGCTATACTTGTCTTGACTTCTTCGACCTTAGTAGAGGTGATTGTCTGGGAATTTGTTGCAGTGGCATTATTGGTAACAGTTGCCATAAATAATTCTGTTGTTCATCCCAATTCCCCAGGGCCAATCTAATTTTGCTGAGAAATGCATTGTTGTACAGCACGTTGATATTGGACACAATCAAGTAGACTTGGAAGTAAGATATGGGTGATGTGTGTGAATACAGCGGTTTCATCAGGCCAGAGAACTGATGACTTTCTTTCAGGGTTTTGAATTGCCACTTGAAGAATCACAAGTTTTATAACTTTGATAATAATAGATAAACGAAAAGCAAGCTGTTCAGTCAACTTGTACTCTCAATGAGGGATTCTCAACAGTTTTTTGGCCATGGACCCCCTTGGCAGTCTTCTCAGGTTCCAAGCCCCCCCTTTCAAATAGTGAAACAACACAAACAGATAGACGTTAAATCATTTATTATTGAATACCAAGAAAACTTGAACATTGTGACATACCGGGCAAAACTTACAAAAAAGATTGTATGGAATTGAACATTTATCAGGCCTCATGTGATACTTGAGCTTGGTGCTTCTAATAACTATTATAAATAGCAAGGAAAGTATTGACTCAATTGACGGTTGTTGCTTGGACTTGAAGATGGAAGCAATAAATGCCTAGTTTGTGTGACAATCAGGAATACTTTAGACTTTGCCCTCAGCAACTCTTATGTCTGTACCTCTACTTTGTTAAATATCTGGAAAAAGCAGGCAGTTTGAGTCCATAAATATTACTTCCTGTTGTCACAATTTTTGGTTGGCATTTTTATGCCAACACTACTCATTAAATTTTACCATTATCCATCTGTACTGTCTGTGTGGAAAGTAGCTGGCTTGATCTCACTGTAATTGTGAATGCTTTTAGTAATGAGGAAAACCAATTTCCTAGCATTACAGCTGCTCTTTCCCAATGGAAATATGATGTGAGATCTGGTAAATTTCAGGAAAATAGCAAACAGTTTACCAAAGTAAAATTTTCAAAAAGTTCAGGAGAGCAGTTGGAAACAGTTATAATTACAAATGTGTTTCCGTTACATAATTTAAGACAGTGTTGGATTTATCCTGTTCTTCATTAAATGCTCTCCCCACCTTGCGTAGTGTTGACATCGTCAGAGTTAGCAGCACGGTGGGCGGCACGGTGGCACAGTGGTTAGCACTGCTGCCTCACAGCGCCAGAGACCCGGGTTCAATTCCCGCCTCTGTGTGGAGTTTGCACATTCTCCCCGTGTCTGCGTGGGTTTCCTCCGGGTGCTCCGGTTTCCTCCCACAGTCCAAAAAAAAATGTGCAGGTTAGGTGAATTGACCATGCTAAATTGTCCGTAGTGTTAGGTGTTAGGGGTTAGGGGTAAGTGTAGGAGTATGGGTCTGGGTGGTATACGCTTCGGCGGATCGGTGTGGACTTGTTAGGCCGAAGGGCCTGTTTCCACAATGTAAGTAATCTAATCTAATCTAATGATTTGTTGACTTTGGTTAAAATGCTCGATGCATGGTTAAAATGATGGTAACGCTACAGCATTTTCTAATCTCCTTGTATTATTGGTACCCAAGGCTGCATCCGTAGTCAGAACATTTAATAAGACTCAAGGGACTTAGTTAATCAATTTTCTGCTTTGAAATGCAAAGTCTCATTGGTCAGTCATTTGTAGAGATTAACAAAGACTTTGCCTTGGGCAATGATAGTAATACAGCTTTCATAATCACTTTATCTGGAATCATTTACCTTTGGCAATAACAGTGATACTGCGGTTAGAACTATTTAAGCAATATATTTTGTATATAATGGCAGAAGGAACATGGTGAGACATTTAAGGCTGTCACTTAAATACTATAAATGCAGCTTTTCCATGTGTTGAAATTTAGTTACTGGGCATTTATGAATTGAATGAGACATCTACTTTCCTGGTTAAGGGGCACCAGTGAACAGGATTGCAAAGTCAGAAGTTTTATGTTTCTGTGTCTGGAGGGTTGCTGTGGACCCAATCATAGCTTATTTTGTAGCTTTAATAAAACTGTGGCATGCTTGATACTAAATTGAACTAAAGAAATATAGTAAACAAACTAAATTCATTTTACAGTATGATGGTATTTTTAATAAAGTATATAACAGTGTATGACATAGGCAGCACCTGATTGAATTTAGCTATAACTTTAATTATTTTTGTCTAATTTGCAAAAGTGACTTTATCCAAATAGGAACATAGAAACAGGAGTAGGCCATTCAGTGCCTTGAGCCTGTTCTGCCATTCAATGAAATAATGGCTGATCTATGGCCTAACTCCACATACCTGCATTTGACCCATATCCCTGAATACATTTGCTCAACAGAATTTTATGTAAGAGAAAGTGAGGACTGCAGATGCTGGAGATCAGAGCTGTAAATGTGTTGCTGGAAAAGTGCAGCAGGTCAATTTTATCTAACTCAGATTTAAAATTGACAATTGATGTAGCATCAACTGCTATTTGCGGAAGAGGGTTCCAAACCTCTGCAGCTCTTTGTGTGATCTTGCTGTGATTTCTTTTCATTTAATTTGGGCACTTATCTAACTTTACTTATTAA
Organism: Chiloscyllium plagiosum; assembly: GCF_004010195.1. Taxonomy (NCBI): domain Eukaryota; kingdom Metazoa; phylum Chordata; class Chondrichthyes; order Orectolobiformes; family Hemiscylliidae; genus Chiloscyllium; species Chiloscyllium plagiosum. The sequence continues at coordinate 28,454,396 of NC_057732.1, forward strand.
ATTTATTTTGAGTGTCCTTTTAACCTACGACATTTCCTTGCCGTACAAGATATATTTTGTTCCTTGAGGGCATTTTTTTTTGCCTCATTAGTGTCTTCCCCCAAATCGTGCTGTCATGACACTACTCTATTTCCATCCAATAGAAGTAAGTTTAGATCTTGTAGCAAATGCCATTCACTGTCACATCATTCCCTCTAAAGAATCTCTCATGGATTCGGGAAATTATGTGTTGGGGAGATACCAATAATTAAAGCTGTTTTGTTCTCCATGCTACTTTGCTTGAATATGCATTGTTAATGTTATTTGTTGCTGTTTCAGTGATCAAAACATCAAAAATGTTAATTGTTTGGCAGAAATTGCATTAAAATGCATTTTGAAGACAGTTGCAAAATTAATCAATGTTAAACAGCCATCTCTGCCTACAGTTCATTGCAATAGTTTCTGCTCTGTGAAGCTCAATTAAAAACAAATCTGTCTGAAATTGTTTGTTTAAATTTGAAGTGATTAAACAGTGAATTGATTGTCTTTTTCATCTCAGAGGGTTCTTGCTGCCACAGAAATCTGCATTAATATCTTTTTTCATTTGAAATCTTACAATGTTCAGTTTGAAATTGTTGGCAAACATAATGTCCTATGTAAGTCTGCCCAATTTTCACCTATTTATTTCAATTTTACACACAAAATTCATTTTACATAAAAGTAAACTTTACAGTACAGCACACTGTGTTCCAATCCCACTGCTTAGTTCATGAATTGGCAAGATTTGAGTCAAACTTCTCCTGGGTCACAATACAAGTTCCAGGTCTCTGCCAATACCTCTTGGATTTTGCTGTCAGAAGACCTTGAAGAATCAGCTGTTAAGTATTCCTTTACTAATTTTCCCACACTTTCTCAATATATTTTTGGCTTGTGCTTTGTACTTCACTGTGGACGACAACAACTGCGCTCAGGCATTCATAGTGTGGAGAATCAATTCAACTCATGTCCTGCAGATTGTCTTGTAACGTTTACTTTAATGTACCTTGAAATTTTGTGTACAGATTAAAAATAAATGTTGATATTATCTCTGGGGGACTGACAGACCAACATTAACAAAAGGCATAAAATAGATTATTACACTGGTACTATGCAGACATCAGGAAGCATTTTTTTCACAGATTTCAGTGTTTAAATGGGCAGGGTTGGATCTATGGAAGTAATACGCTTGACAAACAAGGTGGTCTGGTTTAGTTCCATCTTTGATTAAGTTCTTATTTTTAAACCTCTTGCTTTTGGTAACAGCTTCCGATGATAATTGATATTGGGAATGAGTTAAAAAAAATTGCCTATGCCTCTGCTCGTTCCCAGCACTTTAATGTGTCTTAAAGCTTTTGCTTATTCTGCCATCAATAGGTAATATCAGAACTACAGAGCAATATGCTTTCAGCAAGAAAAATAGGAAATTGAATCCATTCAAGCATTCAACACCAAAACTGAGATGATGGTTACAGAAATATTACATAATACATGCATTGAATGGTCTTTTATTTTTTATGATCAGTTTTAATAGAAATATGATTTCATGGTAGAAAGTTTTATTCATAAGTGATTAGATACACTGGAAAGCTCCTAATCCGCATGCATATCCATGACTTTAATAGCATGTTTCTGCCTCTGGGAGTGTAGTTAATTCCTAATCCGTTGTAACAACTTCCCATTGATTCCACTAGATTCTGTCTGGTAGATGTGTTTACTGTGAGAAGGTACACAGAACACACTGAAAACGTAATTATAATGCCATGTGAATTATATATTGGAGAAATTATGAGTCCAGGTTTGTAGCACTCACAAGACATTTTTCCTTCTGATTATCCTTCTAATACAGTGTAAAAGACTGATCAGTGACACACTTGTTACACGGTACTGTGCCACAAGTGGGATAAATTCCTTGAGAAAAAGAAAGTGCAAAACAATTAGGATCTTATAGCAACAAAAAAAATTCTTGTGTGAAAGTTTGATAGATACTAAAAATAAGTTACAAAACACCTGCCTGTAATGTCAGGCAGGAAAATTCTGAATGACCAACTCTGTTATTTTTCAGAACTTCTCACAGTGACACATTCTTGACAAGCCACACAGATGATCATTAAGGCTACAGCTAGCCTACTATAGCTGAGACTGAGAATATGCTTTCGGGCAATGTGGTGAATGCCTGTAATTGCTGTTGTCCTCTGACACACTGTACTTTGCTGAGAGACATGGCTGGATATGCTGTGAAACAGACTCAACCACAAATTTTTGTAACAATGCATCTAATACTGGCTACTGTTAGTTTAATTAAAGAAATGTACTGTGAATAACAGATATCTGAAATGAAAACATAAAGTCCAGGAGAAGTTCAGTAGGCCTGGCAGCATTTGTGGAGAGAGAAACAGTGAATCTTTCAAGTTCAATATTAAGTTTGGAGGAAAAGTCATACCTGCATTTTCTGTTTTGTTTCCATTCCTATTTAGACTTGTTCTTAAATCTTTTATTTTAATCATTTCTTTTTATGATGTTGCTGAAAAGAAAAGTTGGTACAACTATAGTGAGGGAAACAGGGCACCTAGAAACTGTGTGAACAGAGCATATCATCTTAATCCATCAGACTGAAGAATTAGAAACTTATCTATGACTTCATTAAAAGGGCACTTAGACTGAATTGGATAGTACTTTTAACTTTCTGGGATGAATTTAGCATGTTATGACCAGGTGAAGAGGGATGCAGTGTCTATCCTATTCTTCTACTCTTTGTTTGACCACAACAGTTTTTTTTCTTTAGAATTTAGAGAGGATGTGTTTTGTTAATTCTGTAAGTGACCCACTGTTTATGTTTGGAGCCTATTAAAAAAATTATCCTGGCAGCTTGCTTGAGTTAAACAAAGAGCAAGATAAGTTTATTATATTTTTCCTGAACTAAAAAGACTAGGCGATGCAACACCTTTCGGTACTTAGAAGGAAAAACAATAGTAAATTTTGTAAGTGCTGAATGCTGGTCAAATCCATCTTATTCACTTCAAAACAGAGGTCCAGTATAACCAAGTTAATCTCCAAATATTGTTTTTTTAACCTTTTTTTTCTCTCTGGAAATGTCACGTAAATACGTCTGCTCCCACATGCACACACATATTATTGGTGGTATAAGAGGATAAGCTGACAAGGATCTTTCAGTCCATGGAAACTAAAATAAACACACACATGATAAACTATTGCATGACTTGTCTTGATGTGGGGATTTCAAATTTGTGGTGGTTTAGTCTAAATCTGCTCTCCTACTTGGTAAGACCATTGAAGTACCCTGCTCATTTGTGTATTCCGTTGATGGTCCATCAGTCTATGCCCGTAGTTGCTTCAGAATATCTGATTGAAGTTGGAGGACTTATTTCAGAAAGATTTGAATGTTTGGAGGATGGTGATTGTCAATCATTCGGAGACGGGAACTTTCATAATTCCTGTGGATTTAATTGTCTGTTTTCATTATTTTGGTGGAATTCAAAAATAAGTAATTTGCAGTAGCCAGTTTGACTCACAATCTTTGCTTTTTTTAAAAAAAGCACCTTGTTTTTTAAGGGTCCCAGTTTCTTTTTAACATCTCCAGCCAGGAAAAAAGGAAAAGTAGAAATTCCATCTTAACAAATAAATGATCAAAGCAAGCAAATACCTTGTGCAACTATAGTAACTTTACCCTGTTCAATGTATTTGAACGGTGGGGCAGTTAGAGATGTTTTGTGAAAACGTGAAGCAGTGGAGCGCTGCATTATGGACAACGTTTGGGTTTTCATCGTAATCTTGCAACCAGGCTGTAGTTTTTGTGCATTCATAACTGCTATTTTAACAATATGAACCACTTATTCATCTATTGCTGAAAACCTTTCAAGCCAAAACCTGAGACTATGTTGATTCTTTAGGTTAGAATTTGTTTGGAGGTTCCTCTCATCTCCCAGCCTCCCAGTGAATCCTCGATTAATGGAGGAAATAACTGCTCATAATCTTGCTCTATGTCTTTTACCAAACCGATGTTGGAGAATCCACATAGAAATTCAAACTCTTCAATCAGAGTATGAAATGGAATTGTATTGGTTGCTAAAATCACCTTCACTTGAAATAATAGATTTGAACTGTTCAAGAGAAAATTGATTTTCGGTCAATCATTTGAAAGTAAAGACTGTAGTATGATTGCAGAAGAGAGGGAACAAATGTGAAGGCAATGGAAAAGATCTGTTCCATCACAAAGCACATTCTAAGTACAAAAAACAACTGGATAAGAGAATTGCATGTTGGCAAGGGATCCTGCCTGATTTTCTCTCCATTTAGTGTAACTTGATAAAACATCATGTAGGGCCCGATAAGGGTATGCATTCTTCATAGCCCAGAGTGTGGTGCTGGAAAAGCACAGCCGGTTAGGTAGCATCCGAGGAGCCAGAAAATTGCCGTTTCGGGTAAAAGCCCTTCATCATTCTTCATAGCCTGCCCTATTCACCATGTCCAAGTGATCTAATACATCTCAATGCAGGAATAGGAAACATTGCACATGGGATTAAGTTCTGGTGCATATTTTCAGATCACTAATCTGCTTTCAGAAATATCCACAGAATGAATTGTGAAGCTGAAGATGAGGAGGATTATTTTTCTCTTGGCAGAGTTTAGTGGTGGAATTTTCTTTCCTAGAAAGCATTGGTGGCTGGGTCATTTCAAGACCTCCATTCAAGGATGAGATACATGGAGTTTTGATAGACAAAGGCATTAAGGGTTCTGACAGATTAGTCATGATCTTAAAGAACGGTGAAGCAGGCTTGGAAGGCTGAATAGCTTACTCCTGCTCATAAGTGCTTTGCTCCTATGATCTTGGCCACTGAGTAAATGGAGAGACAGTAAAGGAAGCATCAGAGCAGGAAAGTTGATTTCTGCAAGCTGCTGTAGCACACTTATGTTATAAACAGTTGTGAGAAAGTTTCTTTGGGATTTTGTTCTAATTCATCATTGCATCGAGCTTCTGATTTGATTCCACATTGCAAACAATGCAATCGTTCAGTATGACTGTATGCTAACCTTGCAAATCGAGCAGCTGATTACAGTGCGGCATTGACACAGTTTGTAAATCATTGTTGTTCTAACCACTACAGCAAAAAGGCAAGAAAAGTCTTTGGAAATAGTAGTCACCTCACATCTTATAGTTTTGTGCTGCAAAAATTGAAGTCAGCTATTTTTCCTTTTTATCTCTGTTTTATTTGCTGGAGACCTTGACAAATGCTGGTTCTGGCACCATGTGGTAGGCACTCTCTGGTGTCCTGTTCAGGTAGCCGTTCTTGACATCTGAACCTCATGGTTGGTGCTGATAGAATAGTTTCAGCATCAGTGCTATCACATTGAAGTCTGATATTATTATCACCTGCAGTTCACATGCAGGTATTCTCACTGAAACCCACCTAAAAGTAATCAGGAATGGAAATTGTGGCTATTCCTTTCACGAACTTCATTAAAGAGTGAGGAACCTGTTGCAATCCAGTTGCCACACTGGCTTCAGATGATCAAACTACACATGTCCTACTCTTTTAACAAAGGCCTAGAATTTTCAGGGAATGTTGTGTGACAGCATTGGATTGGTGGGGGGCGGGGGGGAGGGTGGGATGTTTTCCCTCTGTCACACTATTTTGCCTGCAGTGGGAAAAGTGTCAGGTAAGCCAGTGTGTACTGACCTATCTAAACTCATCCCATTTTCCAGAACTGAGCCCATAGCCTTGAATGTTATGACATTTCAAGTGCTCATCCATATTTTTTAAAAAGGCTGTGAAACCTCCCATCTCTTCTAACCTCCCAGGCAAAGCATTCCAGATTCCCACCACCCTCTAAGTGAAAATATGTGTCCTGAAATCTTTCTAACCTCCTGTCCTCTTTAAAATTGTGCCTCCTTATTATTGCCTCTTTGACTCAGGGGAAATAGCTGTTTCCCATCCACCTTGTCCCTAATCTGATATACCTCCAACAAGTCCCCCTGCAACCTCCTCTGCTCTGATGAAAATAACCTGAGCCTATCCAGCCCCTGCTCATTGCTAAAATGCTCCAAGCCAGGCAACATCCTGGTGAATGTCCACTGCACCTCCTCCAGTACAATCTCATCCTTCATATAGTGTGGTCACCAGAACTGCACACAGTATGTCAGCTGTGGTCTAACCAAAGTCCTGTACCTCTCTGCTCTGATAATTTATGCCAAGACTAATAAACGAAAGTGTCCCATAAGTCTTCTTAACTACCCTATTAACCATGTCCTGCCACCTTCAGGGATTTGTGTACAGGCATCCCAAGATCTCTCTCAGCTTCCTCATGTCTTGCCTTCCGTTGAGTACTCCCTTGCCTTGTTATGTCTTCCCTTGGGCAGCCATTTATTTAAGTCTGAAGTTTGAGAACAATGCATGTCTCTGCTGAACTGACTGAGCGATATCACCTCAAAGCTGATTTGGGAACAGCCAAGTCTTATTATGTATACATAAAGAAAAATCTTCATCACATTTATTATAATAGATTTGCCTCTCATCCACAACAACAGTTTGATCTGGTTTGGAGCAGAAGTAAGCCCATTTTAATAAATATCTCAATTTTATTGTGCCATGGAACTCAAACCACTAGAATGTAGTCTCTCAGTCTTACATTAATATTCATCAGTAGGTTTTAAATCTTATTTGTATCTCAAACTGTGATGAGGGAATTTGTTCCATTCATGTTCAATTCAGGTTGGTCGTCACTTATTTGAATTGGAATGAAATCAGATGTTTTGAATGGAACTTTCTCATCTGTATCAGTGAAAACTACAGTTGATGATCATAATGAATCACGGAATTAGAGAAACATGCAGCACGGATGGAGGCCATTCAGTCCTTAATACGTATTCTAGTTCTTTGAAAATGTTTTGCCCCACATCCTCACTTTTTTTCCCTTGCTGCTTTAAGCTCCAACTCCATTTTAAAATTACTACGGGAATCTTCCTTCGCTATTTTTCAGATAATGTCCAAATAGGAGTGAAAAATAATCTTCTCCTCTCGCCTTTGTTTTTTTGTCAACGATATAAAATCTATGGTTTCTGCTTTTGGTGGCCCCCTTACCAGTGGGAATATGCTTTCTCCAGCTATTCTGTCAAAACACCTCTTCATCATGTAAAACTCCATCAGGCCACCTCTTCACTTACCTGCCACAAGGAGAACAATCCTGACACTTATCATATTACGATGTGATATTCTGTGAAGCCATTTTCCACTCAAAGAACCTGCAAATGTCTCTGAATTTTGATGGGAAACAATTAATATTCATTAAATATCTGGGTCGGAAACGAGTCATTTATTAAACCGTAAACCAGCAAGTTAAATTTCAAAAGGCAGTTTCTTTTTGACAGAATGTCAGCTGCCATACATTAGACACTATTACAGTTGACATGGGAGCAGAAAATGACCATTAGGTTCATTAATCAAATCTGGTTTTGATACATTTTTTACCACAGTAATTCAAGTTCCTTCTCTCCCAAGGAGAACGACTAGTTACTTCCTGCAGCCTTTCCTGCAAATATTTAGGACTGTTCCATTGCCCTTCATCTGGAGGGAAATATTCCACTTGACTTCCTTTCGAACTCCAGGTCAGTTTTTTTTCTGAGCATGTGGCCTTCAGCTGCACAAAATACCAACTATTGGTGTCAGCTTGTCAGAGTTTTATAAGAAAAATCGATTTTTTTTTCTCTGGGACCAGAGGTTGTCGTTAGAAACTACTCAAATCAGTTTGTCGGCATAACTGGAGATTGTCAAAACCTTTCAGATCAGTTGGAGGGCAACACTAAAGCCTTTCTTGGATGCACATAAACTTGAATAAGCCAAGTTTCAAGAGATTTGATGGTTTTTGAGAGATTCTTGTTTACTGTTTATTTCTGAAAAGAAAAGTTTAGAGAAACAACAATTTCTTTCAAAGTACTTTCTGGATCATATCTCAGTATTTCTTTGCATTGAGGTCTGGACTAATTGCAGCCAGCTTTTTGAGAGGAGGAGGATCTGCCTGTTATGTATGCATTAACTGGCTTCACATTGCTGGAGTTGGCAGGACTTTGAAATAAAGAGCAGTTCACTTAATTGAAGTAAATCCTCCAGCAAATACCATATTTAATATTCTGCTGCATTGTGCAGCTGTGATTGATGATATGGAGCACTGGCTTATTTTTGCAGGAGTTGAAGTGCCCAGTTTAATAACTTAATTGATGTTGGCTTATTTGTATTTGATATTCCATTGTCTATGGAGCAAATGGGAAACCAGGCCACAGCACTTATATCACTGTGGGAAATATGGGGGTGACATTAAAAGCCAGTGAAAGACACCTGAGAATCCAATTTCAGCTCCCAACCAGCGACATTGATTCCAAAGATTGCTCTGGAATCACACACTTTTGTGACATTTTAAAAAAAAAATTGATGCTGTGTCTAGTAATAATTTCATTTTTGCAAGAAGTGGATAAATCAATTGCTGTTGTTAACAATATTTATTAATGAGTTCGTCTTTGAGTTCTTATTTATTTTAATAGAAGTTGGAATTTTCACACTTACACTGTTTTGTTGAGTGAAATTCATGGTAACTGCTGTGCCAAGGTTTGGAATGACTTCTCTCACACAATCTTCCGTTCTTCACCTCACTCATCAAGCGCCCAGCTTTTGAGCTCTTTCTCTGGGCAGTTGCATGCCTGGAGAGGCAGAGGTGTTGATCACTGCAGGGACCTTACAGCCTTCAAAGCTCTGATGGTATATCTAAAATCCAGCTTAACACCATTGCAGACGCTGCAAACCAGGAACAGCCCCTCACTCAGTGACGCTCAAGCCTCAACCTTCCAGACTTGGCCTCTGCGTAGTCTTGTTGGTCAGGCTGTTGGAGAGGAGGACAATCCTTTTATCTAGCTAACTGCCACACGACCAGAGCTACCAGACTCAGCCAACCTGGACACACATTGCAGCCAGGTCAGTGATATGTCTAGGCTGAGACATGATGCTCAGTAGTGCAGGAAGAAGGTCAATAATCTTCTGTGATGTGCAAAGGTAAGTTCTCTGCTACACCCACAGGACTGTCACTTACTCTAATCTCTCATCAAGGCTCATGAACTATAACTCCCATTATTTCATGCATCATTTCCAGTCACTTATCTATCACTCATTATCTCATCCTCCTAAACCACTACTTCTTTCTACCCTGTGCACTTCATACTGACTCAGTGGGGAAACCTTATCATACCTCTCCTGATCATATATTACCACTCATGGCTCTTCCAACCACTCTAAATGTACTCAATCCCTCCTCTTGCCTCATTGCAGGAAGACCTGTCCCATATCCAGGACAAGAGTGCTAAGACAACGGGTGAGTTTGGGGAAATTGCTCATATGAGGATGGTGAGATGTCGATGGCCAGCCAAGTCATTAAGCTTGATGGTACTGTGCTGACCTGCTCCCCCATGACCACCAATGTTAGTTCACTCTTAACCTGCACCTGTATCCCTTTGACACAATTAATTCCCTCTTACTCATGACACTCAGTGACCCCCTGCCTGCACCAGAGACCCTCTGCTCCAATCCCATCTGTGAGGAGGAAGCCAGTGAAACCTCAGATGGTGCAGCAACAGGGGTTTTAATTGTGCCCTCCAGAATTGCAATCATATTGAAATTGGACTCAGGGGCACAATGTGCTGAGCATATCACTGACAAATCTCTTCACCTGGTCGATGAAGAAATGCTCAAGATTTCTGGCACTCAGAGGACTGCCCAAGACCAAGCATCTGCTCAGCTCCAAGTACACCATGATCCCATCATCTCAGCTGCAAATTGACTTTATCAAAATGTACAGGGAGGCATGGGACCAGCAGGCAGATTTGTCAGAGGCACTCAGTAAGAGGGATTGAAGGATAGAGGAATCCACCAATATTGCCAGCAGTCCACTGGCTCGGACCTTTGTCCGAAAGATTTCAAAGAAATCTTGATCATTGGGTCAATTGGCTGAGGAGTGGCAGATGGAGCTTACTTTGGATAAAGGCAAGGTATTGCATTTTGATTAAAAACAAACAAGGGCAGGACTTAAACAGTTTAAAATAGGGCCTTGAGGAATGGAACAGAAAGACTTGTAGAACAGAAAGACTTAGAGGTTCGGTACATAATTCTTTGAAGTTTGCATCCCAGATAGACAGGGTGGTAAAGAAGGCATTTAGCAGGCTTGTCTTCATTGCTCCGACCTTTGAGTATAGGCATTGGGATGTTGGTGAGGCCTGTTCTGGAGTATTGTCCAGTATTAGTCACCCTACTATGAAGGATATTATTAAGCTGGAGAGGGTTCATTAACAATTTACTAGGATGTTGCTGACACTGGAGGGTTTGAGTTAAAAGGAGAGGCTGGATAGGCTGGGACATTTTTCACTAGAGTGTAGGAGGCTGTGAGGTGATCCTTTAGCGGTTTATAAAATTATGAGGGGTGTAGATAAGGTGAATGGCAGGTGTCCTTTCCTCAGGGTGGGGAATAGGAGGCATATGTTTAAGGTGAGAGGAAAAAAAGATTTAAAAAGGACATGAGCAACTTTTTTTTACATAGAGATTGGTTCATGTATGGAATTAGGTACAGTTACAACATTTAAAAGTCATTTGCATAAGTTCATGAATAGGAAATGTTTGGAAAGATATGGACCCAATGCAGGCAGGTGGCACTAGTTTAATTTGGGATTATGGTTGGCATAGACTGGTTGGACCGAAGGGTCAGTGATGTGCGACTATGACTGGCTGTCTCCGTGGACAAGTTGGTGATAGCTTTGATGAGCCAAGTCCAACACACTCAGCCAGATGTGTGCACAGCCCCTTGCATTCTATTGCCTTAGCCATTCCTCCTCAGCATCAATGGCAAGGTGAGAGGAAGATGAGGGAACTTCACCACAAGCACCCCCTTCTTCTCAGGTGTTAGGCCGATGCCAGTAGGCAAACATAGGGTGGGGGAGCCACAGACAGGCATCCCAGCAGTTTCATTTCGGGCCACTCCAGAGGGGTCAGCCCCTCCAGCTCCTAGGCCTTCAATCCAAAAGCCTGTGGCAGTTCAAACCAAGATGAATGTGCACTTAGAAAGAAGACTCTGAGTGGGTCTGGATCCTCTAGCCCCAAAAGATACCATGGCATTCCTGCTGAAATCTTCAAAGCCAGCACGGTCAACCACAAAGCAGGGGGAGAAAGGAAGAAGAAAATTTACCAATTGCACATCAGTGACATGAATGAAACATCATTGTAAATATACATTTACTTGCAGTGTTAAAGTCTGTGCTGTAGTTTAATTGTTGTGGTTGGATGTGGTTAAGTAAAACCCATGTGAGAGATGAATAACCTCTTCAGACAGCTCAAGGATCAAAGAAATTGTAATCACCAAGCATTGCTCATCTCTCACAAACTGCTGACTCATTGACAGCCAATAGCCACAGATGTCAGGGATCCTTGAACTGTAACATTGAGGACTGCAGCCAAGCATTACACTGTAATATGTATAACACTGAGGCTAAACACAATGCGCAGGAAATTGTGCTAGGATCTGGTTTGCACACGTCATTCACACTTACACCTACCTTGCAAGTGACAGCATGATGATTCTACACATTCTGCAGAGAAGGGACCTTCTACTTATCTGCATTTCAGGAGAGTGCACTGCTGTTCAAGGATGGGAGGTGTACAGTGGGAAACTCATATGTCAACTGTCCCTCATGGCTCATTAATCTGTTGGGAAAGGGTGCACAAAACACTGCCTCTCACAGGTGTAATGTTGTTCTACATGTTACTCAAGCAGTTCCGGGCAGCTTAGAAGTCTGTATCCATTCAGCAACATTGAAGGATTATTGATGATGGAAGGCTTAAAGCATTGATCTTAGCTCTCTTACTCTGAGAGTTCTATAATATATCATGGACTGTCTTTGAAAGTGATGGCTCTTGTATCCTAGCAGTCCCCTAAACTTTTTTTACACCAAGGACTTTGGAAAGAGGGAAGAACCAGTGAGTTCTCTCATATGTAAGAGTCATGGAAGCTCCCATATTATCTGGAACAGCCTTCTTCCACTCACAAACTGTGCAGGTTGGAGACAGGATGCTTCCAAAGCAGTGTGGGTGCAGTGAGTGATCGCAGAGATTTCCATTGCCTAGGCTAATTGATTGTCCTTGTCACAGGGGAAAGATCGGAAAAGCTATGAGCTGAAAAAGAATTGTCAGTGACGTCCCAAATCCATTTATGGGTTGAGTTTTGGAAGATGCCACAAAGGCCCCCAGCTGCTTCTTGAAACAAACCATTGGCAAACAAATTCAGAGCAGACATAATCTTGATAGCCACTAGGATAGGATTTCCACCTAGTTCTTCTGCGTCTAAGTCCTGCTGCAGTAGATAATGCAATTAGGTGCTGATGGGCTGGGACATCGTAAATTGGTGCCTAGGCTGTGTTTCAGATAGTTATAGAAAATGTCAGTGAAGCCTGTAAATGTGGGGTTGCATCATTCTTCTCCAGTACTTTGGGAGATCCTCATACAACCAGCCTTTGGAGGTTGCTGTTTATGCTGGGTTTACTGATCAATGGGTAGTGCAATCACTTGCACTCTTGTCTTGCATCAAAGTCCATGAGGATTCCAACAACAGAGATCTCCATGTGAACTCTGAGAGCAGGTAATCTGTGAGGAATGTCATAAAAAGAGCGCAATTTTATTGGAGGACCCCCCAGAACCCTCTCAGCCGTCATGTTATGCACTCACAGTGTGGTATGGAGGCTTCTCAAAGAGATGAAAAATTGGCTTGATAAGAGCTCTGCAGTATGTGACCTTATTCCAATTGTATCAAAGTTTTCACACACTTTGGGGGCAGAATTCTACTGTAAGCCACCATAATAATTCTAGACCTTCCACTCTCCCAATGAAAAAAATATTTCCATTGACATCAGAGACCATATCCTAGCATACTTACCGTTTAGTGGCAAATGCGCAAGTGCGTGTTTTGGAATGTGTTTACAAAATGGAATCCTCATGTGCCATTTTTTTAGGTGCCTTACATTACCGGTCCTTACTTGACACAACAGGGAGATAATTAGTTTGCTCAGTTTAATAGTCCTGTCTGCTTCCAGCCATAATTTTGAGTGAGCATTTTTGGATCTGCACATGAAGTTTAAAGTGAAGCTGATTGAGTGGCATTCATGAATCAATGGAAACATGATTACTGCAATGGCCCCTAACAGGGCCTCAAACGTTTTACTACTAGCCAGCAAGACAAATGCTGACAAGGGTGGTATTATTGTTGTCTGGTGTTCTGATTTGTAGCTTGCAGAGGCTGAGCACCTCCTAACTCCCCCAGGACCATGACCTCAACATCAAACATTAAGCCGAAAGAAATGCAGATGCTGTAAATCAAAAACAAAAACAGAAATTGCTGGTAAAGCTCAGCAAGTCTTGCAGCATCTGTGGAGAGAAATCACAGTTAACACTTCCGGTTGTGTGACCCATCCTCAGAACAGTTTTCCAGCAATTTCTGTTTTTGTATCAAACATCAAGCTATTGTTTGTCTCACTGCCACTAACCTCACTTTATCTATGTCTCCCCTCCCCCCCCCCCCCCCCCCCCCCCCACCCCAACAACTTCCCATTATCCCATACAATCCATGTCTACCTTCTTCCTGCAATCCACAGACAGCACTGCCCAGACAGGCCCATTCTTTCAGCTTGTTCCTGCTCGCTAGAATATATTTCTTCCCATCTTTACTCGATTTTCTCTCCCCTTGTCCAGTCCTTTCTCATTTATTTCCATGATTCTTCTGATGTTTTACATTGGTTTCAAATTTTTTACTTTGTGGGTACCAGCCACCTCCTTTTCATATGGACAAATAATCAAAGAATATTGGACCTGGGGAAGCTCTGACCTGAGGTGGCTGTGCTGAAGTGGTTAGCTATGTTGGTGTTCATCAAAGGGTCTACAATCCTTGGACAGTTGGTGGAGATTTGAATGGACACCTTTGCAGGACCTAAGGAGATGGATAAAAAACTCTCAACCATATTTGTATCTTTGAAACAGTAGTCAGACCAACTGTTTAACCTGCCATTTTGAGATAAACATTTGATTTTAGGGAGTGTAAGTCAAATGTGTGCAGGAGGAATTTTGAGTTAGGAAGCTTCATTTAGAGAATTAGTAACTATTGATCATACATTAGTTTGTTTGAAGAATATTTTAATATGGAGTATTCGTTACTCATTGTCATGTTCTTTGATTTTAATGCAATAGAATTCTTTGGTTTTAACCACAAACCTTGTGGCTTCATTCTTTTAGTAAATGCCTGAATTTACAGATTCTGAAGATAACTCTTGGTTTTTGGATTCGAGGCAGTAAAACACATTGCTAATTTCTACTGAGACTAAAATATCATTCTGTCTTGCTGCTAATGGTCCCAATATCGTGGCCTTTGAGGAAGCTCAAAAATTCAATTAATTTGGGCTGTAAGGAAACTGAGAGGCCTGTATACAAAGCTGCTAAATATTTATTGTACTTTCCCATTGTACACCATTTGAGTTAGTAAATGATTTAATATAGATTTTCAAGTCATTTCCAACAATTTAAAATTTATGACAATGGTTAGAAGTTGCAGTTGTTCTTGAGATATGCCTATTTTGCCTTAGCTATTTTTTAAATACATTATGAGATGAATGTGTTCATTTTTGCCTGCTTAGCAAATTAAAAAGGTGAAATTCCTTCATGTTTAATTGGAGCTATGAATGTTATCTTTAAATGTTAGTGCTCATGCAATCCTCTTCTGTTACATAATTCTACAGGCACCAGCCGTTTGTGAACCAGAAGGTGCAAAATTAGCACCCTATATAGTACTATTTATAGGTCTGAACAGAATGCCTCAGGGTTAGGCTGAACTTATAGTGTGATCCTTACAGCTGACGTTTCATTTTCATGGAAGCAATGCAATTTGGCATTTGTGAGGCATTCTGCACATAAAATATACATGGAACTGTCACACTTCCATGCAACTGATAATAATATAATTGCATTAATTAAATAATAGCTGTACAATTTCATGAAATATTACCTTATGTCGAAAAATAATGGGAAAGAAATTGGTTTCCCTTTATCTGTCTTTTATTGCAAATTGAGCACATACTTACCAATTTAGCAGTCGGATGTTCATCTATATTGAATTTGTGCAGACATAAATGTGTCCTTATGTTCACCTGCCTCCTCCAAAACTAGCCCAGGAACATGAAGTCTCAGAAGAGAGACTAAGATCCACTCGCCAAGCTTGCTACTGTACTACATCCAGGGGCCATGTTTGGTTACTATTAAAAACTTGCTATGTTTTTGCTTTTGACTCTCTGGGAAGAAGCAATACAGGAGAAATACTGTTTATGGTAATGTTCAATTAAATTTTGGAATAGCTCCTTATTTAAAATTCTAACTCAGGCCAAGTCAGTTACTTTAACTTAAGTTACAGATTTCAAAACATGTTTAAAAGTTTCTTCTCTTCTGGCAAAGTATTTGGATTTGCTGGTTATGTATCTCCAGTGTTCCCCATTTGAAATTAGGATTGATGTTCTTGGAAGGACTATTCTCCACTCTGCTTCCTTATTGGGGAACACGTGATTTATGGCCCACTGTTCTATAATTATTTATAATTATGGATGAAGGGGCCGAAATAGTTGCGGTGCAGAAGAGTGGTTCATGACTAACCCAGTTGGAAAGCCAGAGCTGTATTGAACAGGTGGACATCAGCTGCACAGAGGCCATGTAATGAGGACCAGAGGAACATCACGACTAAATCATTGAGGAGCCGAGATGTGGGTCACACTACAATGGAAGCAAAATGATCAAATATGTTGCCACAAATTGACGTATGTAGTTTTATGCTCATGATTTATTTGGATTATGTTGAATCAATTCAAAATGAAGGGACTGATGTTACTTATGGTGTCAAAAGAAAGCTTCTTTGATACGAGAGAAGTAACCATGACAGGCAGGCGTACATTCTGTAATTCCTAATCCATCTGGATATGAACAGTGAAAAATAGACTGGAATTTAGAGGAATAATGAAAGGATTATGGTCAGATTTAGTATCATGAAAGACTCTAAATTTGCTATGCATTTCATTATGAGTGTACAGTTTAATCAATGAAAGCTACTATTAGTTAACATTCTGCCTCTGGCACTTGGAATGACAACCTGTGTATCCCGCCGGAGGACTGCACCCTGACTTTTTGCATTGAATCAGGACAGTTCTGGATCCACAAGTCCAAACTGGTACAAAGTGCTTCAGAAGTTTGGAATTTCATTGCTGGATTCCTCGCTGCCATTCCTCGAAAGACATCAGAGACTCCTGGGTGTGCAGGTGAACTGAGCAATAGGCAGCCTTCAGTGCTGTGCCACTTTGAAGCTGTATGATAAGGAATAAAGCAAAACATTGTTCTTGAGTCTGTACCTCTCATATCCCTTCAGATCCCACACATATTTACCCGTCAATCTACCCTATGACCCTCAGACACTGCATATCAACCTGTGCCACGTGAGTAACCATGGCCCTTTATAGCCTCTGCCAGTTTAATGCCAACATGTCAACTTATGCAAATTCCACCATCCTTTTTTACTGCACCCTCCATGCCAATTCACCTAATATTCAACACGGGCATTTCCCAGGACCAGGCCAGGATGAAATAAAATTCTTGTATTCACTGATGAATTCAGTATTTGAAAATAGATCTCAGTCATAAAAAAGACATTCATGATATATAGCTTTCTTTAATCACTTATAAGAAAACAAAACATGATTTTGTATTTACTGCCGATTTAAAAGGCCTTGGGTTCATGTTACAATACAGGTGACCATTGCACTGCGCGCGCACGCACACACACCACACACACGTATTCTCTCACAGACACTCATAACCCCTGTTCCCCCCCCCTGCACACATACACATATAAGTTTGTGGGGTGAATTTATACTTGCAGAATTACATTTTATTTTGCTCAAAAACTGCATGAATCCATGTGAGATTTTGTAAATCAATTTTTTAGATTGGAATCAGTCTGATCATTTGGCACAGACAGTCTCACACAGGGCAACTCCCACCTTCAATTCATTATCTGGGTCGACATGACACCAAATGTTAAAGTTCACTTGAGAATGTAACTTTTAAAAAAGTTCTGTGATTTACATATGAAAGAACTGAAACCAACATGTTAATTCTAAAAGATGAGAGACTTAACAACCAATCCAGGTCTTCTTCAATATATAATTTCAGTTACATTACACTGTAAACTTTTGCTATAAATTCTGTGTCTTATGAACTTATACTGCACAGCCATCTCATGAAGGAGCAGTGCTCCGAAAGCGACAGCTTCCAAATAAACCTGTTGGACTATAACCTGGTGTTGTGTGATTTTTAACTTTGTGCACCCTAGTCCAACACCGACATCTCCAAATCTTTAAAAACTTTGTAAACAGTTGATGACTCAAACTATGAAATGACTGGCACATTATTGTGGTAATGGAAAGTCATTAAATCAGTGATGCAGTACAAATCCTTTAATGATAAAACTTAGGCTGATATCAATAGACAGAATGAAATAAAAAGCTCTGAATTATTTAAAACTATGCAGTTTCTCAAATGCTTAAAGGGCAGGATACATAAGTGGTTTGACAACTCTCTTGACAGCTCCCTTTGATGCAGCCAATGAGCTTGTCAGTTCCAATGGGCTTGTGCACTTTCTAAGGTATATCCTTTTAAAATTCCCAAAGAAAAATCTACCTCTCCCAAAGGACATGTGGCCTCTTTCTGTGGTGTCCCAGGAACTTTGCGAAAGTGTACGTTACCTCCTGAAAATGGTACCCTACATCTTGAAATAACTTGATAGTGAATCTGTTGGAGGCAGTTCTGAGGCAAAGTTTTAATCTGCATTTGAAGGGGTAGAGAACTATGTAAGTTAGCTCGCTGAGCTTGTAGGTTTGTTTTCAGACATTTTGTCACCATAGTAGGTAACATCATCAGTCTCTGGTGAAGCACTGGTGGTATGTCCTACCTCTCTATTTATAGGCCTTGATTTCTTAAGATGGGTGATGTTATTTCTGGTTCTTTTTTTCAAGGGAAAGTAGATAGGATCTAAATCGATGTGTTTATTGATGGAGTTCTGGTTAGAATGTCGTGCCTCTAAGTCAAAGTAGTGTATAGAAACTAGTGAGAGTGGGTCATGTCTTTTAGTGGCCATGTATCCTGGTGGCAGGTTTCCTGCTAGTTTGTCTGATGTTGTGTTTTTTTACAGTTTTTGCATGGTATCTTGTAAATGACGTTAGTTTTGCTGGTGGTATTTCAGACAAACTAGCAGGAAACTTGCCACCAGGATACATGAACACCAACTGGCCACTAAAAGACATGACCCACTTTTGCTAGTTTCCATATGTATAGACAAAGAAGGACACCACTTTGACTGGGACAACACACATATCCTAGGACAGGCAAAACAAAGACACGATCGAGAATTCTTAGAGGCATGGCATTCTCACCAGAACCCCATCAATAAATACATTGATTTAGACCCTATCTATCTTCTCTTGAAAGGAAGAACTGGAAATTACATCACCCACCTTAAGAAACCAAGACCTATAAGTAGAGAGGTGGGACATATCACCATTGCTTTACCAGAATCTCTCACTGACGATGTTACTCTAGTATGGTGACGAAACGTTTGAAAACAAATCTTCAAGCTCAGCGAACTAACTTACATACCTATCATCAACCTGAGCTACAAATCTTCTCAAAACTCATTAACCAAGAACAGTTAGCATGGTTTTGTTAAGGAGAGGTCATGCCTGATATCCTTGTTTGAATTCTTTGAGGAGGTCACCAAGTGTATAGATGAGGGCAATGTTTCTGATGTCGTTTAGTTGGACATTAGCAAAGCTTTTGATAAGGTCCTGCATGGGAGACTGATAGCAGAGGTAAGACCTCATGGGTACATTGAAATTTGGCAAATTGGATCCACAATTGGCTGAGTGCTAGGAAGCCAAGGGTGATGATTGAGGGATATTTTTCTGACTGTAAGTCTGTCCAGTGGGCTCCCACAGGGATCAATGTCATGGCCCTTATTATTTGTGGTTTATATAAATGATTTAGACTTGAATGTAGGAGGGTTGATCAGTAAGTTTGCAGATGATACAAAAATTGGTGTGGTGGATAGCATTAGACAAGAGAAAATAGGTAGGCCAGTCAGATGGGCTGAGTGGTGAGAAATGGAGTTCAGTCTGCATAAATGTGAGGTGATGCAGGGCAACCAAGCCAAAGAAACACACTATGAAAGGTAGGATCCTGGGAAGCATCGAGGATCAGAGGGACCTTGGTGTGCATGTTCCTTCAGGGAGTGGGACAGATCGATGAAGTGGTTAAGAAGGCATGTGGGATACTTGCTGTTACTAGTTGAGGCATAGAGTTTAGGAACAGGGAGGTTATGCTGGAACGGTATAAATGTTGGTTGGGCCATAGTATTGCATGCAATTCAGGAATCCATATTATAGGAGGGATATGATAACATTGGAGAGGGTGGAGAGGACATTTACCAGGATGTTTCCTGGGCTGGAGAGTTTCTTTTACAAAGAGAGATTGGACTGACTGTGGTTGTTTTTCTTAGAGCAGAGGAGATTGAGAGGTGATTGAGATGTATACGATTATGAGGGGAATTCATAGGGTAGACTTCTCCCGTTCTTGGAGGGATAAGTGACCAGGGGCATAAATTAAAGGTAAGGGGCAGAAAGTTTAGGGGAAATGTGATGTTAATGTTTTCATCCAGATGGTGGTTGGAATCTGGAATTGGCTGTAAGGAGAGTAGAGGCAGAAACACTCAAAATATTTGACAAATATTTAGATGTACACTCGAGATGCCAAGGCAGACAAGGCCATGGGCCAAGTTTTGGAAAGTAGGATTAGAATAGTTAGGTGGTTGTTTTACTGGTGTGGGCACAGTGGGCCGAAGGTCCTTTTTCTGTGCTGGAGGTATCTGTGACTCTAAGTTAGACATTCTCCCACAGGTCTAAAGTGCACAAGTCATGTTTTGGACACACCGCTAGGAAAACTCAGCTCTGACCAAAAGCAGCTACACTTTACTGTGTACAGTTCCCTCCGTGAATCACAGATGTGCAAATTACAACCCACTCCCATTCCTACTCCTACACTGTGAAACTGGTAGGATTGGATTTGGAGCAAGACTTTCAGTTTCATGCCTCCAGGGGCATTTTCGTTTGTATTTCCTAATTTGGTAAAACCATTGCATTTGCCACATTCCATTATCAGCTATACGTGTTAAAACAGGAAAAATAATGTTGCGGATAAACTATTTCTAGTTGCCAACAAAGCTAAATTATTTATTGCCAGAGATGGTGTTTGATTTGTGGTCCATCATAAATTGGGGTTACGGGAGGTGATTAGATTATCGTGACTATAAAGGGCAATCTCAAAAACAGCAGATAAAGCCGAAAATAACAATGACTAGAAATTGACTATGTGAATGAAAGTTGTTATTTTCATTTCTCAGGTGTTTTTGTGTTTATAAAGACGAGTAAATCCAATTTCTGTAAAGATATGAAAGAAGATTGTTCATACTGTGAATGTAGATTGCATTTGTGTTGAGGATCGTGGGGAAAGGACAAGATGCTAATCATTGTGTGCTTCCTGCGTACATTTTGATTTTGTTCTGATATTCATGTTCTGCCCAGTCTCTCTAGTAATGGCATATTTAAACTCTAAATGTATTGATTGCCTTGTGACCTTTTAAATGGGTATTCTATCATCATCATCCTAACTGATTTCAGATTGAAAGATTTAAATTATCCTTCATTACTGATAGTAATTTGGGTTCTCTGTAACGAAAGATATTCTCACAAGACCTCATCTTTAAAATAAATATCAAACATGCTGCTCAAGGTACTAGAGGTGAAATGCTAACTTGAGCAAACGTTGTGTTCCATTGGCTTGCTTTGATAACTTGAATGTTGAACCTGGAAGGCTTCCACTGAGGCGTGACTGCTGAGGAGAGGGTTAGGGTTTGCAATGATTCTTCTTTGCCTGAAGTAGGACATGGGGCATTTTTCTGGACATCTAACTGCAAACTACCTTAAGCAAACAAAGTCTTGTAAATCTCATGATGAATGTGCTCTCGCTACATGAACAACGGATTTTACTGTCATTGTAAAGTATAATGTTCTGTAAGGCAAATTTTGTAGCCGTTCTCTAAAGCATAAGATGTCCATTTGATAAGGCAAAAGGGAGATATATGTAAAAGTAATTAATCCTAATATTTTGCACAAAATATTTGAGTTACTTGTAAGGGTAATCCATTCTAATTTGTCAGAAGGTAGCAGCTCTGAATGGTTGTCCTCCTCTTTTCCATTATTTATCAGCTAGTGAAATGCAAATGCAGTCTCATTTGTCATATGCTCAATTGCAGAAGCTATATAAATATATTCATAAACAACTGCTATTGTCATTGTTACTATAGCAACAGCCTTAATAAAGCTGCCAGCTTGTGTGTCTCCTGTGGAAATCTGATTATTTGCACAGATAGTAATGTTTGAAATGTGAAAGCAGTTCAGTCATGGCTGCGTTTGCTGGTTTGTTGTGTAAATCTCTGGTGCGCTTGGGTAGCTCAGCCTGACGAGCATAACACATGACAGATTGCACCACAATGGAAGGAAGGAAGGTAATGAAATCGCAAATTAAAATACCCAGAGAAACATCATTAACAAAATGATTCAGGATAAATTAGTTTATGGCATGCAGCATTAAAATAGGATTGCACCATATTCTAATTTTATTCTCTACCATATTTTCTCAATAAGTTAACTGTCAATAGGTATATCCATTTCCATTTGTATCATCCAATATGTGTTGGCATTACCAAACATTTGCCATTGAGCATCATGTTTATTTATAATGTTATATTAAGTCAAACGCATCTAATTAAGAAAAATGTTGATCTGTGATTTTAAACCTATCGATTTCTAATGGGAGTTGGTGATAGGCTTATATTGGATTCTCAAATGTTTGTTGCAGACCTATTGTGAACAGACGTGTTGTGCACCCAATTGGTTTCTCTCCTGCCAGCACAAGTTGTAGAGACAGAGTGGAAGTGATTTTAAATCTCCCTCCTCCTTTGATTCAGGTGGAAAGGTAAAATGTCAAAGATTGGAAATTCGTTTTCACTGGTTGGAACAGTGACCAATCCAGTCTCAAGGAACAGGTTCATTGTTGAAACCGTTTTAAAGAAGTTGCATGCCTCCAGTTAAATGTTTCCATTTTAAAACCTGTGAAGCCCAGCATGTTAGCCTGCCAAGCCACTTGCACCCCACCTCCATGATCTCCTCCTGCCACATTCACAATCAGACAGCCCTCCCTTGCTCACGTATTGGTCTCCTTCTGCTCCCTACCCCTGATCTCTGCCTGACTGCTAACCAATCTCTCCACAACACCACCATCTTTTTCTCTAATCTCGCCTTGGAGCCCGCATCACACTGTCCGAACTTTACTTGCTCCCACCTCCAATCCCTCTCCATGATGTTTGCAATCACTCCCACACTCCTGTCCTTAAACCATGCTATACACTTGACATTCACCTCTAGCATCCATAATCCAAACACCAGCCTTTGAGCTCTGGCCTGTTCTGTAGTGCTCCAATTCTGATTGGGAGGCTGTCTCCGGGCCAGGAAAATGTTTAGTAAAAACCAAACAGCATTCATGATTCGAACTTCTCCCCTTTTCTTAATTAGAAATCCATGCCTGTAATTATCCTTGCTTTCTTAATGATACATCAAGATATTGAAAAATATTTGGTCAATAAACAATTCCATATTAAGAAGACGCTGTCATTTTCATGAGCTGAGGTTCCTTCTCAAATTTGGTTTAGTTCCTTCCACATTCCCCTCTTGGGCAACTTGGAATGCTGCAAATGTATTAACTGCTGTAGTGCAAGTTTTTTTTAAAAATGCAGTTGGTGTAATATGGATACCAGTCACTCAAATAAAAGGCTAAATATTTGAAAAATACCGTAAGTTAACAATTGGAATAACATAATCTTTACTGGTAATTGTTGCGTTTTTACGAGTGTGTTAAGTAAAAGCTGGGAATCATTTTGTATTTCTGCATTCTGTTGTAACATAAAGCAAGGTGGCTCTACAATGTTGGGATACATAAAACAGATCAGAATGTCATAACCTGCAGTCACCAGAGTTTATGAGCACTTCAAGGGGTTATCTGTTTTATAATCGCCCAACATGACAATCAAGAAAATCATGCCAGCCCGGCTAGCACATCTGTAACATTAACCCTTGTACAAACCTCAGTGTCAGGTGATTAAGAACATTTTTTCTCGAAAATAATTATGAATTCTTACTGTATTGTGTATGACATAAATACTTTACTGTAATTTCTGGTAATCTTAAGTATTGTATCGAATTTTCTTGCTGCGAGTCACTAAGAGATGAGAGAATAACTCAGGAAAAAATATGGACAAATTAGCAACCAAGTTGGTAACTTGTGCGATTAAGTACGGCACATGGGCATGATTCTCAATGAGTAGTTTGTCTTTGCTTTCCAAAAAGTGTGGGGTGAGACATTGTAGTTGAGAGAAATATTGGATGAGGGGATGAATACAAAGAAAGTATAATGAAAAAAAGTGGGTAATCCATTAGCCCTGGGTGAACTAAATCCCAGGCTGCTAAAAAAAAGCAGTACTGGAAGCTCTGAACATTATTTTCCAATCTTCTTTGACTATAAGCAAGGTTCTGGATGACTGGAGGATTGCTAATGCTGTATGTATTCTTGTTTGCCAGAGGAGGAATGGATAATCTGAGTGATTACAAATCATTGACATAAATTCAGGAAAATTATTGCAAAATGTTTGAGAAACTGTATAATCATAATTTAGAGAGGCACAGATTACTTGAGGACATGGACTTGTTACAGCGTTGTTGCATCTAACTAATTGATTGAATTATTTGAGGCGGTTTAGAAAGGAGAAGCAAAGGGCAGTGAAGCTAAGGTCATTAAATACTCTTAAGGATGAGTTAAATAGATTCTTGATTATCAAGGGATTCAAAGGAATAGGAGATAGACATAAAGTAGGTATGAAGTCACAAAAAGATCAACCATAATCTTATCGAGTGATAGAGCAGACAGAGAGACTGAATGGCCTACTCTTGTTCTTAATTTGTATGTTTAGTTCTTGTAAATCAATTAAAATTGAACATTTGATGTAATCTGTATGGATTTGACAAGTTCTGCACCAACAGAAAATGTAGACTTGAATGAAAGGCTTGTGCTGGGAAATTCTTAATTAGTGATTAAATCTTATAGGTTTTGTAAAGACTGGTTTGTGCAAGTATGGAACATCATATAGTGAAACAACAGCTGTTCAACCAAAAAGCTGAGGTAGTAAAACCATTACTTACTGCTTTAGAGGTTTATCTTGAATTTATCTGAATGACAATGAAGTGAAGTTTTGGTTTGATGCATGTTTTGGAGAGAACATAATTTCTAAATTATTGCACTAAAGAAGGATTTGATATTAAAGATGATGCAGTAGAAGTGCCAATATTGAATTTAGCTTGCATTGTAATCCACTTTCTTTGCCTTGCATTGAAAACCTTGTTAGAAATGAACCTTTTAATTCATTTATGTCACTTGTATCCTTTCAACCGGGACCTTTCAGAATGATGACTCATTTTGCTAAAGTGGACGATGATCTCACTTAGATAAACAAATTGATTTCCTAATCAATTCCAGGTCAATTCTGTATGACTGAGCATTGATGAACTGGTGATCTTTGTAATAAAGCAGTACTGCCAGATAAATTAATGTAATAACAACCTTCAAACAAAGATGATTGAAATTTAGTAATTGGAGAAACTCAATGGAGGACAAATCATTCAACTAAGTTTAATGGAAACTATCTTCCTATGGACTTTCCTTAGTTAAATATTTCTCCACATAAGGATGGCATGATGGCACAGTGGTTTGCACTGCTACCTCACAGCACCAGGCACCCAGGTTCAGTTTCAACCTCGGGCGACTGTGTGAAGTTTGCACATTCTCCCTGTGCATGTGTGGATTTCTGCTGGGTGCTCCGGTTTCCTCCCACAAAGATGTGCAGGTTAGGTGGGGTGGGGGTGGGTTTGGGTGAGATGCTGTTCAGAGGGTTGTTGTGGACTCAATTAACTGAATGGCCTGCTTCCACACTGTAGGGATTCTATGATATTTCCTCAATACATTTACAATAGCTGGCAGACTATTCGATCTCCATTTGAATCTGATCAGTGGAGTGCGAATGGATGGTAAACTATTTACAAGTTCTTTAAGACCTCACACTATTGCAGGCTGTAACTATGGGATACTGTCGCAGGCATTGGTAGTTAGAAAATTGAATTCATTCCAATTATTAACTTCAGAGCCACAGAGTGATGAAATAAAATGAGTTTTGATTTTCTCATGGTTTTATTGTTATTGGTGCTTTGTTGATGGTTAATATTTTGAATCTTATAGAGTCCAGGACTGAGGCTGAAGTATATGGTGAGGAAACTACAGTAAAAAATTAAACTCCATGTTTACAGATAACTTTTAAAATGTCACAAATAGATATGGGATCGCAACTTATCCAGTGTTAGCAGCACATGGTCTATTCTCTCCCATCAGTTTTAATAAGTACCAGCTGTTCACCAGTGAGTGAACAATCATACAGGTTCATTTCCCACTTTTTCCAGAGGTGAGTAATAACTAGCTCTGAGCAAGTTCACGAGTAAATCATTTTTTCTCCTCACTGTGCTGATCAGCAGCTCCATGGATGTACAGTGATACTCAGTTCACTAATTCTAGCAAAGTCAGGTGGAGCCACCTTTGCTTATGGCTAAGAAATTGTTGGCCAGAGGTACAGCAGAGAATACGTTGATGTGTAGACCAGGTTTCTGCTTCACTTTGAATGAAATTGGCGTGGCAGAGTAGAACCAAGTCCAAGGAAATAATAGGCCATTATTTTTCTCTGCCTTGATTATTTTTTCTTGCATTTCACTTCCAATTCAAACTCATCACCCAGCTTGTATTCAAATAATTTTCAGATGCACACAAACAGGAATACTCTTATGCACAGAGACAAACTTTGATTTTTCCGTTGTGAATTGTGCACAATGTATGCATGTAGGTGCAGAATCTCATTACAGCTACAATATAGCTCTGGATAAAACGATCAACTAGGCTTTGGGAACAGCAAGCCAATAATGAAGGCATTTAATTACACTGAAATCAACTTCCTTGTTAAAATTGTGAAACACTCTTAGTATCACAAATCTTATTTAGGAAATGAAATTTTCTTTTACCAAATCATTGTGTTACACTTTTTTTCCCTGGAGTGTTTTGGGTGATCATTTGTTTCTCATGTTCTCCCTTTCTCTTCCTGAATATTGTTATGAAGTCACTTTCATTGCTAACATGCTTTGAAGATTTAGATCTAAAGGACTGTGAAAATGTGTTTATTTGAATTACTAAGAAAATATCTGGACCTGTTTTTATTTTACAATCCACTGAAAGGGCATTGTGGGACACTTTTTAAAAACAGACAGCTGCAGGAAGTCATGTGACTAAGCTAACTGTTTGACTGTGTCTATTGGAAATCCTACACCTTCAGCTAATGGTTTGGACTTACTCAAAGTAATTACATGTCTCAAATTATGACTGTCCAAAATGTGTCTACTTTAATATTGTGTCGGAGTTCAAATGGGTGTGACCTGTGAAGAGGTAAGGTTTTGCCACATTTCTGAGCAGTCAAAATTTTAACTTTCCTTGTGAGTGAGTGGTGAATGACTGAAACAGCTATTTTCATTCAGAAGCTCCTAGAAGACTTCCTCCTGACAGCTCCTGAATGAACTGATCCTGAAGAAATCCCAATGACAACCTTCTGTACCTAGTGACTAATTTAAATGTACCAGAATTCCAGACTAAAACCAACTGGAACATTTTGCATCTCATTCTTTTTTCCTTCAAGAATTGACCTTTGTCATAATGATATCATGACTAACACAGATCACGTTCTCTGCTATATGATTCCTGGAGCACTTTAATAGCACTTTCATCAAAATTATGCAATCCTTTGTGTGAATTATAGGGATGAATAGGACACGCGCTCTGTATTATAATTCATTTTACTCCAAATTCTATTAAGACATGTTTGCAGCAAATAAGTAACTCCTAAAAACAGACTGGCATTCATTGATATGCCAGTGGTGGTTCTGTGCAAGCTCTATTGCCTTTGATTCAGTTTGCTTCCCACTGCAGAGATTTGGGCATATTATTTAGGCTGAGACTTCAGTGCATTGTGAGGGATCATTGCAGTCCTTCTGATGGGACATTAAACTGAAGCCCCATCTGCCTTCCAAGCTGGATATGAATGACTCTTCTGTACTATTTCAATGTGAGAGCAGGCGTTTGGTGCCCTGGCCAATTTTATTCCCAATCAACATTATTGAGACACATTGCCAAGTGATTTATCGTGTTGCTGTTAATGGGACCTCGGAGTACGCAAATTGGCTGTCACATTTCCCTACATTACAATACCGACAACATTTTGAAAATACTTCATTAGTTGTAAACACTTTTGGATGCCTTGGTTTTGTGAAGTGTTATATCCATCAGCCCTTCCTTTCTTCCCCCTGAAACTTGCAACTTTATGCATGCTGTGATGGACAGCATGACACTGGCCTAATGACCCTTTTCAGTGATGTTTTAAACTAGAGAACAGATGAGCTGCCACCACACATTCCTATCCACTTCAAAAGCTAGTAAATATTGATCTGAGACTGTTGTTCAGTCTAAAACTACCTGATTTATTTACAAGTGAGGTAATGGCATAGGAGCAACAAGAAACCGACAGTACAATATAATTATATAATTTAGTTTTTAATACACAAATATAAGCCTAAGCTTCAGAAATTAATTTTTATATTTGAGTTGAGCTTTTGATGAAGTGTACGCGTGACTCCCTCATGCCGTTTTTCATCACTGTTTCATGTGAAATAAGCAGTGAAAAACAGAATCAAAGGCTTTGGGAGTTCGTTTTAGCCTGTTCTATGACTTTCTAAGATTACCAAGAAATAGTTTTCACAGTTAGCATTAATGATATTATCCAGAATGCTGCTTTATTGAATAGAATTAGTTATTGGACAGTGTCTGTGAATTAAACAGAATTCGGTATTAGGGAATGATTCTGCACTGAATGGAAATCCAGCACAAAAATCAACCGGACAACTTTTAATCTGATCTAGATCGGTAATAGGTTTTCTGGCACTGATTGGAATATGTGGGCCAATGGTCCCCACCAAATTTGAAAAACAAATTGATTGAGCTATTTGCAGTTCATGCTATAATAAGAAAAGTCATTTTCAAAGAAGATTAGTGAGTCACAAGTTGCATTGATTGTGACAGATCTGCTTTAAATCACAGGAGGCTTACATAGAGTATTATTCAGTGGAGCAAAATTGTGATTAATCTGGTTTGTCTCGTTAAGGAATTAACATTAATTACCTTACAGCAAGAAGGCATGAAGAAAATTAAGGTTTTGCTTTCAGGTGAAGAAAGTTTTATAGGTTGCAATGCACCTGGAAAATTTTTACGTACATGCAGAAACATTTTACAAAAGCAAGGCATTCCGAAGTGTTTACAACTAATGAAGTATTTTCAAAATGTTGTCAATATTGTAACAAAGAGAAATGTGACAGCCAATTTGCATACTCCGAGGTCCCATTAACAGCAACACGATAAATCATTTGGTAATGTGTCTCAGTAATGTTGATTAGAAATAGTCATTATATATGTTCCCTTTGTACAGCATAATTTTAACACTTTGAAATGTTACCTGCACACTCCTGGCTATTATACCTAGTAATGGATTATTACTAAGCAAGGGAACGGTAATGTGACACCATGGTAGTGCTCTCTAAAAGACTCAACTCCAGCAGAGCTGACCTCATTCCCAACCCCGCCACACCAAGATGATAGGAAAATCCCACTGACTATCATTCCCCCATAATCTGATGTTGCCTACTGTCCAGATCCAATAGCAACCCCCCTCCCTGTCCAAATTAGCCTAAATATGTGTGCATTTACCTGGCACTTTACCTACCTGGCATTTTAACCACCTGGCACTTCACCTTACTCACCCACCTGTCACCCTACCTGCAAATATGCTAAATCCTGTACAGTTAAAGTATTATCACTTCATCCATAATCATGTAGCACCAAAATATGACAGTAATTCAGAATTTAGGCTTGTATCTATGTGGTTCTAGTATGACTAAACTGTCTGGATGCTGTTTCTGACAATGGGAGCACAGTAATTCCATTTTGTTCTGTAGAGAGCCAGCAGTCACTTGTGCTCAAACATAAAACAAAGTTAATCAGTGCAGCTTCAATGTTTGTACTTGTCAACTTCTGGATCTATTTAATTTGTTTTTTGATTTTGTGTATTGATTGAGATTCCTTGGCTTCTTTTCAATAAGAACACCATCTGAGAATGAGCAAGATCAAATTAAAATCAATTCTTTCAGACTTTATTAGCTATTTTCACAGTGGAGATGAGAACGTCATCTTAAAGGGGTTATCAATTTCAGAAAAAAAAGCAGTTATGAAATCCATTGCAATTTACATCAAAATAATGGAATCGTTATCATTAGATGCTTGTTTCTATGTTCATTTGAAATATGTAAGTATTGAGTGCAGGTTTATCCATTTTCTATGACTCTTTCCACATTGGATGCCCTCAAATTGGAATTTATATTGCAAGATGCTTTTTCATTGCTTGGTAATACATAACCTTTAAACGCTGCCTTCATCTGACAACTAAAGAGCTTCCTATTGTTTGGATCACATCTCTAAAAAGCACAGCTTGATTGGTCTCAGACTCCCAGCCACTGATGAGATGATTAGATTTGAACATTTTCAGTATATTCCATATCCTTTTGTTGCCTCATTTATGTGGAAATGTCATGTTTGTCAGGTAGGTCAATTCACTCAGAGAATTATTGATGTGACTGTGCTGAATCCAGTTACAGGGTGAATACCCAAAATAGGCTACTCTGTATTCTCGCCATGATTTATATCCAAAAGAAAAACAGTACTGATGCCTGCTATAAATTATTATTCCATGGATGATTCTGAGCTACTTCTATTCAGCGTTATTAAAATGGCAGTGCCTGACTTGTCTATACGACTGTGCAATTTACTCTGATTTCTATAATGTAGCAAGTTGGAAGAAGACATCTCCTTTCTAATCATCTCCTCTGCGTTGAGATTAGATACAAGGATTTTATAAATGTGAAGGGAACAGACCTCTGAAATGAAACCTTCTTCTTGTTATAGCTGCTACGAGAATCATTAAAGGTGAAGTTTGAGCCCCTTCTAACAATCACTTTGATTCCATAACAGTTTCAGAAGCTGAACATCAGACAATGATCTCTGTTTAGTTGGATTGGTTCTGGCAGTTAAGTGTATGTGTGAGGAGCATGAAGCACATCAGCAAGTAAATCACTACAACAGAAATGAATGTGCTCTTTGGCAATAAAACCATTAAACATAACGTGTGTATCAGATTATCATGAAAATGCAATACTATTTTGAGAGAGCAGAGCTGCAGCACTTAGGATTGCTGAGTGCTCACAGATCTGGTGTTCAGATTTGGCTGCCGGCCTTAAGCAGTACCAATCGACTTCTCCATAACCAAATCTTACTATTGCTTAAGGATTATTACAGAAGCTAAGGACAATCCAATATTGCTGCTTTTAGTGTGTTTTTCGTTGATTTCTCTGCATATCCATCCGCCACCCACTCCCCCCCCCCCCCCCCCCCCCCATTATCAAATGTGAACAGCTTATAACTTTCTTTTCATTATAAGTGATCATTTTCATCAGTTCAGCCATTATTTGCTGTTGTTCTCCAGTATTGGACCGTTTCAAAATTAATCCAGCAAATTATTAATTATTGACTGAATGCAATTATTCTGAAAAAAAATTAATCATTAGATATATAAACCTCATATTATGTAATGTATGAAGTTGAGAAGGTGAATATCACAGACAATATTATGCAGCAATTTATTCTTACACCCAGCATTTTATTTTAAGAGCAGATTTAGGAATGTCATCTACTTTGTCTGAGATCTTTGTATGTAATTTTAGTTAATTACTCCTTTGTTTGTTGAGATATTTTAAATTGATTTGCAAGTTTGTTCATACTTTTGTCATCAAATTGAAAGTGATTGCTTATTGTTTGACACCAGCAAATTTCCTTTATCGGTCAATATTGCTTAAGCATGGCTTTTTTGTTATAAAGGAAATCAATAGTGTGTTGTACTGGCAAGACATCAGATGCAATATTCTTTGTTATTCTAAACTGGAGATGTGTTCCTGCAGTTCAGCATTAGCATTGGGAGTTGAAAAATCAGCCAGCTTATTATTTGGCACATACGAAAAGTTGTTGAGGGACACAGATCATGATATCAGCATTAAGATTTCTTGGCATCAAAGAATTAGGCATTTGTTTCATTCATTTGGTTAAATGCTTTTAGTCATGTACAAGATGTTGGAGGCACTTGAAGGAATTACAATTACCTAGCAGGATATGATCAATCAGTGCTTGAGTGCTATGCTTTAGTCAGTCCTAGAACCAACACAGCTTTCATGTGAAGATTACAGGGTATCTGTTGCTTTAATTTGATTTTTTTCTCCTTTCCTTGCACTGTAATTGTGATTCTTGCTGAACATGCTTTTTAACAATATTCTCTAGTTGGATGACCATAACCTGATATAATGTTGTGCATCCAAAATAGTCTGTTTGGTTCATGACTACTCTGCACGCATCCATTTCTGTTCATTAACAAATTAAAAATAGTAAATGCAGAGAACACTCAGAGAAAAAACAGTATTCATGTTTTGAAGTTCAACGACCTTTCATTGGAACTGGAGATTACTACAGATGCATATAGTTTTTAGGCAATCTCAGAGCCAGGGGAAAATGAGTGTCAGAAAATATAGGGTGGTAGACATAAGTGATTACCTGACCAAAAGGATGCAGTACTTCGAAAAAAGATGATGGTAATTCATAGAATCGTTTTGCTTCTTCTCTCCCAGATAAAGCCCCATTTATGGGATATTAATCATCATGTTAAATTAATTTGAGCATCAAAACTACATTCTCATTGACTGTTTGTAAGTTAGGTGCAGGACTGGACTAACAAGACCATTTTGGTTAATTTGATTCTATCAGCTTTGATGAATGAGGCTCGACAGTCCACACAGGTATTTGGGAGACAAGTGATATTGTGTTAATGTTACTGGGTTATTCATTCAAAGGCTGAGACCACTGCTTTGAAGGCTTGGATTCAAATCCCATCATGGCAGCTGTTGGAATTCAGTTCAATTAATAACAATGTGGAATTGAAAGCTAATCTCAGTAATGGTGTGCATGGCAACTATTGATTGTTGTAAACTCTGTCAGATTCGCTAATGTCCTTTATCGAAGCAAAATCTGCCATTTTGCCCAGTCTGGCCTATCACTGACTCCAGATCCTGTTATGCCTCATGCGGGTAGCTCACTGAAAATCAAGCCCAGCTTTCTATGAATCATCACAATGGTTAACAGTTTTTTTTTAAAGTATGCGGAATTCCCAATTTACCTGACTTTCACACCCAGGTTTCAGAAAGCATGGTCCAAGTTTCTGTACTTCACAAGAAAGAGTATTTATTACAAATAAATAGATGTCTACCTTATGCTCTAAGATCATCCAAAATTTATGTAAACAATTATGAGCTATCGACATATAACTCCAATCGTTAAAACTCTAACCTCCTTATTCACTCCCCCTTCACACCCACACGCATACTGATTCAGACAGGAAAATAAACAACATTGATGTTCTTGGCAGCAGGAAAGGCAGTGCACTGGTTCCTGACCAACGTTTGCTGAGATGATTCCTGTGCTGATTAGAGCACTGACTCTTGGTTTACCCTCTCCAGATGCTTTCAGCTGGCATAGATTGGGTGACTGGCTCCCACTCATAAAGGTCACAACTTACTGCAACTGGAAAAGGGAAATGAACTGGCTGTCATCAGGCTTGAGATGCTTTCTGCTGCCGAGCAAAAACAGCTTCCTTCTCCTTCAGAGATTCAACGTTTTCTGCCAAAACATTGACATCATCAAGCCTTTCAGCTCCCTGGGAAGTTGTTGGCAGATAGGATTGATAGTTGGCCCCCAGTCCACAGCTTACACATTACCAGCCAAAGTTCTATTCGCACCACTTGCCTCCAGCTCATCTGTAAACTAGGTGTCCAGTACTACCTATACAAGCAACTGTCTAACTAACACTAGTTTCTGGTTAACTGCTTTTAAAAAAAAACAAAGATTCTTCAACAACCCTTGGTTTTCTGAAACAGTTCTTTTCTTATTTTGGTCTACAGTAAAAATACGAAGAAAAAAAGGATGAGGTCTTTATGATATGCAGCACAATGTTTCACTCTTAACTGCCCTCTATACTCAGTTCAAGGGTTATTAGGGATGGACAACAATTGCTGGCCTTGCCAGTAATACTCCCATCCCATGATAGAACAAAACAGATTCTGTTTGCCAAACACAGTCTGCACATGAGCTGGTAAACTGCTGCTTAAACACCACCAAATTAAATACTAACCATTGGATAATTGAATGGATGGATCTAGCTTAAACTACATATGTCAACAATCCAAATTGTGCCCTCTTGTGGTTCAGTGGTAATGTGCCTACCCCTGGACCAACAGGGCTCGATTCAAGGCCTACCTGCTGCAGAGGTGTGTAATAACATTTCTAAACAGGTTAATTATAAAGAAAAGGTTAACCAATCTAAATTGTTAAGCTTCTTGCTGCTTTGCTCATATAAGACCAGACTGCCATAGTCTATGGGGATTGTAACCCAAAGAAAATTTTGATCATCGTACAAAATGGTTCTTACATATTAATTAGCCTTCAAAAGAATAACTCCATGCATTTTGTAACATTTATGTGCCATGAGTAGAGCTGCCACTTTTTATTTACTTCAAACTTCTAAGAGCATCTTGTTCTTTAACTTATATTCAGCTTGAATAATGATAAATGTGATGGTTCATCTACAGTTCATACTGGTAATTCTATAGTAAGCCCAGCTAGCTAAGCTGTGCAGGAGAGGCTTGAAGAAGACTGGGAGAGAATAGAGATAGAAGATTCAAGAGTTTGGTGAAGAGAGGAGCATTTCTGGAGCCACAGAATCCAGGATAGTATCTTGTCTCCCTGCTGTCAGGGTTAAGGATGTTGTTCAACAGTTACAGTGCATCCAGAGCATGGAAGGTGAATAGTCAACAGCTGCAGTCTATATCAATACCAACGATGTTGGCAGAAAGAGGGATGTGAACCTGGAGGCAGAATTTAGAGAGCTGGCTATGAAACTAGCAAGCAGGCTTTCAAAAATGGTAATCTCCAGATTATTCAGAACAACATGCAAGCAAGTGTAGAAATGGAAGGATTAAGCAATTGAATGTGTGGCTGGAAAAATGGTGCAGGAAGGAGAGGAATTCAGCTTCCTGGGAAATTGGGAACTGTGTAGGCTTGGATGAGTTGCACCTACACAGAGCCAGAGCAAATTTCCTTGTGGAGCAATTTGCTGGGGAAGATTGAAGCAAATTTGCAGTGGTGTGAATGACGAATTAGTAATGTCAGAGAGGAGGATGAAGGTGCAAAGAACACTGGCAGAGACAAATAATGCAAGTGTAGGATTATGTTCTGTCTTTCCACTGCCATGCAATCTTGTCAGCACCTTGTCTTCCCTCACCTCTCCCTGGAGGCCTAAGAAAATCCAGATTCATAAAATAAAGTCATATCATAAATCAATCCATGACAATTCAAAGCAGCAATCATTCTATTGTAAAAACTGAAAGAACTACAGATGCGATAAATCAGAAAAAATAATTGAGATTGCTGGAAAAGCTCAGCAGGTCTGGCACCATCTGTGGAGAGAAATCAGAGTTAACGTTTCGGGTCGAGTGATTCTTTATTCCATTTTAGTTTGCCTGAGTGTGAAAAAAATAAACATTATAAGGAACTGCAGTGCTGAAACTAGGCAAAGCTATGTAATGGGTAGTTTATTGCTGTTTCAGGGATCCATGCATAATGTGGTGATTATTTACATTGTTCTCTTTGGTGTAGAAAATTGGACAAAATAGTGGAAAAGATTGATGGCATGGCACATCAATGGCTTCATGTCTACGCCTAGTTATTGATAGAGAAATGAAAAACAACCATTAAGGACTCCAGGGTTTGCCATTTAGATGTCAGCAGTCTTGAAGAGTTCAAATGCTTTGACTGAAGCTTACTTTTTAAAATGGCATACAATCTCAATCTCTTTCCTTCTCTCTGGCGTTTGCATACATGTGGTAAAGGAAATGATGTGGTCTGTGTTTCAGTTCTTAGTCTGAACGATAGGTTTAGCATAGTGTTTGTCCATTAAGTGACTAGGATAATTACTCCCGTCACTGTTCACCTGCACATACTTGAAATAACAAGAATTGATTTCTTGGACCACCATAAACAGCTTTCATTGATGTTCTGGGTAAACGATGATGTACACATGGAATTCTTGAGGGACTGCAGCAAAGCAGTTACAAATGAACATTTCAAAATCCAAAACTATGTGGGTCTCATTTTAAAGATATAATGGATGATTTGCTGGGGAGGGTGCTTGTTGAGGGTGCACAAGAGAGCTTTATACATACTGGAGATGGGACGAAATCTTTGCCAGGATATGCAGGAAACAGCAGAAGTGGGTGTCTGGTGATTTAAGGTCTCATGTCTGTGACTTTTAGTCATAACTGTGTTAACTTATTAGAATGTTAACTCAAATCTAATAAGCTAGCAAAAAGAGTTACATTATTCTGTGAAAAAGGAAGCATAACAGAATTGTAGATTGTTGACAGCACACCAAGGAGGTTAGCCTGTTGTGCCCACGTAGTTGTTTGCAAAAGCAATGCATCTTGTTCCAAGAAGGGTCGTGCCACCTTCAATAAGGGATTTTAGCAACAGGGTTCATTTGGAGAAGCAGGGATTATCTTAGCGCAATTGAGATTGAGGGTAGATCTTATAAAGATGTACAAGAATATGGAGAAAATGAGGACTGCAGACGCTGGAGATCAGAGTCGAGAGTGTGGTGCTGGAAAAGCATAGCAGGTCAGTCAGCATACGAGGAGCAGGAGAATCGACATTTCAGGCAACAGCCCTTCATCAGGAATGAGGCTTCTGGGTCAGGGCTGAGAGATAAATGGGAGAGGGTGGGGTTTGCAGAAAGGTAGCTGAGAAAGTGATAGGTGGATGAAGGTGAGAGGTCAGAGGGGGGAGTGATGGACAGGTCCGGAGGGTAGTGCTGAGTTGGAGGCTTGGGATTGGGATAATGTAGGGGGAGGGGAAATGAGGAAGCTGTTGAAATCCACATTTATCCCATGTGGTTGCAGGGTCCCAAGACGCGTTCCTCCTCCAGGCATTGGGTGATAATGACTGGTTTAGATTAGGTAGACAATGTGAAGCCATCCAGTTAGCTGATGATACAAAGGCTAGTAAACATAGATGCATAGTTTTTTGGCAAGATATATGTGCAGAGTATGAGAGCGAGTTTTGTACAATGAGAAGGAATAATCTAGAATTTACTGCCTATAAAGCTGATGGACATTGAGTTGTACTTGAGTGAAATAAACTTGTAAGACAATGGGGATAGAATGGGGTAATGGGACTGATGAGGTTGTTTTACTGAAAACCAAGTAGGCCTTAATGGAACAAATAGCCTCCTCCTGTGCCATAGTAACTCATGGAAACTGTTTTGAGATGCCTTAGGGATTGTTTTATTGAGATAGTAGGTTCTGTATGAATGGGAGTCATTGTGGCAGAATATGAATAGGAATCAGAAACAACTTCAGCAAAACTTTATTTTCGGAATTTATGTGGGTATGGTAGAGTCCATGTTTGGAGGGATTATACATAGCCAATAGAAGCATTGTGATTGATCAGCAAAAGAGCATTTTCCTGTCCGATGCTTTTTCAGTTCTCATCTTGAGTACCCTGAGGTACATGCTTTCAATGTGGGCAGTGACTCCACTCTAGGAGATAGTGACTGTGAAGCTGTTGATGGTTTGGGAAAGCAGATCTGGCTGTAGGGGGATTTGAATGCATTGTGACTGATTGTTATACACTTGTTGCTGATCCAGAATAGCAGGCCTACTGAACTGGAAACATGATACTTACATTTAGGTCAGATATGGAAGTTTGCTGCTTTTGTTTTGAAGCACATGAATTTGTTCATGGTTTTAAATGAGAGGTGCACATAAATAACCTCAAAATACACTGATAAAGTTCAGCACGTTGAACAGAATGCAGCTGTACTGGAAAGGGAGGCATAGCTATGAATAGGAGAAGTTAATGGTTCAGTTCGACAACAAAAGTGTAAATACTAAATTGACAACGTTGGGCACAAACATCCCAGTTGAGAGTGTGGTGCTGGAAAAGCACAGCAGGTCAGGCAGCATCTGAGGAGCAGGAGAATCAGCGTTTTGGGCAAAAACCCTTCATCAGGAATGAGACTGGGAGCCTCGGGGGTGGAGAGAGAAATGGGATGGGGATGGGGCTGGGAGGAAGGTAGCTCAGCGTACAGTAGGTGGATGGAGATGGGGGTAAAGGTGATAAGTTGGAGGGGAGGGTAGAGCGGATAGGTGGGAAGGAAAATGGACAATGGGACGGGTCATGAGGGCGGTGCTGAGCTGGAAGGTTGGAACTAGGGGAAGGTGGGGGAAGGGGAACTGAAGAAGCTGATGAAATCCACATTGATGCCATGGGGTTGGAGGGTCCCGAGGTGGAAGATGAGGTGTTCTTCCTCCAGACATCGGGTGGTAAGGGATTGGCGATGGAGGAGGCCCACGACCTGCATGTCCTTGGTGGAGTGGGAGGGGGGAGTTGAAGTGTTTGGCCACAGGGAGGTGGTGTTGGTTGGTACAGGAGTCCTGGAGATGTTCTCTAAAGGGCTCATTTCCCCTCTCCCCCCCCCCCCACCTTACCCCAGTTCTGACCTTCCAGCTGAGCACCGCCCTCAGAACCTGTCCTATCTGTTCATCTTCCTTCCCACCGATCTGCTCCAACCTCCCCTCCGACCTCTCACCTTTACCCACACCTCCAACCACCTATTGCATTCTCAGCTATCTTGCCCCCAACCCCCCTCACATTTATCTCTCCACTCCCGAGGCTCCCAGCCTCATTCCTGATGAAGGGTCTTTGCCAGAAATGTCGATTCTCCTGCTCCTTGTGTGCTGCCTGACCTGCTCTGCTTTTCTGGCACCACACTGTCGACTCTGATCTCCAGCATCTGCAGTCCTCACTTTCGCCAAAGTCATCTCAGCTTTGACACAACATGGACATTGAGTGAATGTTGATATTGGCAGAAATTAGATTCTCAGTATAAAAATAAAGGTGCAATTCTGCAACCAGGATTTGAAGGGTGAGACTATGCAACCTCAGTGTAACACTTGCTCAATATGCCAGCATTGTACATATCTTTCATTCTCCACGGCCATCAGACGAATGACCATGTCTCCAGGTCTAATGGGCATGGTCATCACTCAAGCCAAGGTAGACAAGGGGTCCCAGCACAGTAAATTAAGTAAGTACGTCCAATTTCTAGATTAGAGGTGCTGGAAAAGCACAGCAGTTCAAGCAGCATCTGAGGAGCAGTAAAATTGACGTTTCGAGTCATGGAGACAGTGCTGAGCTGGAAGTTTGGAACTGGGGTGAGGCGGGGGAAGGGGAAATGAGGAAACTGTTGAAGTCCACATTGATGCCCTGGGGTTGAAGTGTTCCGAGGCAGAAGATAAGACTTTCTTCCTCCAGGCGTCGGGTGGTGAGGGAGCGGAGGTGAAGGAGGCCCAGGACCTCCGTGTCCTCGGCAGAGTGGGAGGGGGAGTTGAAATGTTGGGCCACAGGGCGGTGTGGTTGATTGGTGCGGGCGTCCCAGAGCTGTTCCCTAAAGCGCTCTGCGAGGAGGTGTCCAGTCTCCCCAATGTAGAAGAGACCGCATCGGGAGCAACGGATACAATAAATGATATTGGTGGATGTGCAGGTAAAACTTTGATGGATGTTGAAGGCTCCTTTAGGGCCTTGGATGGAGGTAAGGGAAGAGGTGTGGGCACAGATTTTGCAATTGCTGCGGTGGCAGGGGAAGGTGCCAGGACAGGAGGGTGGGTTGTAGGGGGTCGTGGACCTGACCAGGTAGTCACGGAGGGAACGGTCTTTGTGGAAGGCGGAAAGGGGTGGGGAGCGAAATATATCCCTGGTGGTGGGGTCGGTTTGGAGGTGGTGGAAATGTCGGCGGATGATTTGGTTTATGCGAAGGTTGGTAGGATGGAAGGTGAGCACCAGAGGCATTCTATCCTTGTTACGGTTGGAGGGGTGCGGTGTGAGAGCAGAGGTGCGGGGTGTGGACGAGATGCATTGGAGGGCATCTTTAACCACTTGGGAAGGGAAATTGCGGTCTCTAAAGAAGGAGGCCATCTGGTGTGTTCTGTGGTGGAACTGGTCCTCCTGGGAGCAGATACGGTGGAGGCGGAGGAATTGGGAATAGGGGATGGCATTTTTGCAGGAGGTAGGGTGAGAAGAGGTGTAATCCAGGTAGCTGTGGGAGTTGGTGTCAAGTCGGTCGTCATTAATGGAAATGGAGAGGTCCAGGAAGGGGAGGGGTGTGTCAGAGATAGTCTAGGTAAATTTAATGTCAGGGTGGAATGTGTTGGTGAAACCAGGTAAATATCAGTCTAGGGGATTAATCAGTCAGATACTTGAGACATCTAGGGTCAGGAAGTCCACGTCATTACAGTCTAGAGTCACAATCAGTCCTGTAGGACCTGTGCAACTGGGGCCTGGACTGTGATGGGGAGGTTGGGTGACTGAGTGGCTGCACAATGGTTATAGGCTACACTGGATATTGAAGGAAGAGTAGCACTCTCTTAGACAGGGGTTCTAAGGTGGGAAGTTGTTAAGGATGAGTACACTGTGCAGCTTGGTGCTGAGACCAGGTCATAGATTAGAAAATCTGCAGCAGGGAACTTACATCCTGATCCACCAACACCTGTCAATCATTTACAAAGCACAAGTCAGGGATGTGATGGAGTACACCCCTCCACCCCCCCCCCCCCCCCACCCCCCCCACCCCCCGCCTGCCTCTAGTGCAGTTCCAATAGAACTCAAGAAGCTTGGGACCATCCAGGATAAAGCAGCCCACTTGATCAACACCACATCCACAAATATTCACTCCCCGTACCACTAATGCTCAGTAGCAGCAGTGTGTACAATCTACGAGCTGTACTGCCCAAAACTCCTCAGACAACGTCTTCCAAACTCTCGACCACTACCATTCAGAAGGACAAAGGCAGCAGATACATGGGAACACCATCACCTGCAAGTTCCCCTCCAAACCACTCATCATCTTGACTTGGAAATATATCCTCATTCCTTCAGTGTCACTGGGTCACACAATTCTGGAGCTCCTTCCCTGAAAGAATTGTGGTCTATCCACACCAAATGGACTGAAGAAGTTCAAGAAAGCAGCTCACCACTATCTCAAGAACAACTAATAACATGCAATAACTGCTGGCCCAGCCAGTGATGTTCACATCCCAGGAATGATAGAAAAATAT
Organism: Chiloscyllium plagiosum; assembly: GCF_004010195.1. Classification (NCBI taxonomy): domain Eukaryota; kingdom Metazoa; phylum Chordata; class Chondrichthyes; order Orectolobiformes; family Hemiscylliidae; genus Chiloscyllium; species Chiloscyllium plagiosum. The sequence goes on from NC_057732.1 coordinate 28,495,203, forward strand.
CTGGAAACCTGTCTGCCCTCTGAAGTCAATGTAAGTGATCCCACGGTACTGCTTTAAAGACAAGTACCAGTAGTCTCTTTCTCTGACATTAGCCAATATTTATCCATTAAGTGACACTGCTCGAGCAGATTATTCCTTGCTTTTTATGGGAGCTTGCAGAAAACCAATTACCTGCCCTCTCTTCTACATTACAGTGATGACTATAAAGATTTTTCATCAAATGTAAACCACTTTAGGGTGTTTCAAAGCTGTAGAATGTTCCATATAAATTCAAGTTTTAAAATTAGACATTTTGCTTTTGTGGAGTGATAATGCATTTTTTAAGAGACCTGGGACAGAAAAATCATTGTTTCGGACAGCATCAAGTTTTAAAAGAATAGGATCAATTAGAAAGTCATGAATAAGCAAAACCAAGCTTAATCACGTAAAGTGCAATTATCCCTGTGAACATGAACTATAAAGGATTATACCTTTTGAAGGCAAATTTTCATTTGAATTAGAAATTCCTGTGTTGCAAAACATTGTTATCAGACCTTACTGCTTCCTGTTAAAATTGTCAGCATGTCCTGCTCAATTGTTAAACAAGGACAAGACTTGTACAATTAATGGCAGAGCCCTGGGTACTGATGTGGAACAGAGAGAGCTAGGGGTTTAGGTACATAATTCTTTGAAGTTTGCATCATATGTAAACAGGGTGGTTAAGAAGGCATTTAGCATGCTTGCGTTCATTACTCAGATTATAGGAGTTGGGAAGGCATGTTAAGGTTGTACAGGACATTGGTGAGGCCTCTTCTGGAGTACTGTGTGCATTGGAAGGCTATTATTAAACTGGAAAGGGTTCAGAAAAGATTTACCAGGATATTTGCTGGAAATAGAGAGTTTGAGATATAAAAAAATAAATAAATATATAGAAAATATCAAAATAAACTGAAGTGTAGGAGATGGAGGAGTCAACTTATAGAGGTTTATAAGAAGGACATGGATAAGGTGAATGACAAGAGTCTTTTCCCCAGCGAGGGGATGTTCAAAGCTCGAGGGCATGTTTTTAAGGAGAGAGGAGAAAGATTTAAAAAGGACATGGGGAAGGGGGGCAAAAGTTTTACGCAGAGTGAGGTTTGTGTGTGGAATGAACTACCAGAGAAACCGATGAATGCACATACAGTTACAACATTTAAAAGACATTTAGATCAGTACGTGAACAGGAAAGGCTTGGAGGGATATGAGCCAAACACAACTATTGGTGCTAGTTTAGTTTGGGAATATGGTCAGCATGGACTGATTCGACTGAAGACTTTGTTCCCATGTTGTATGACTCTATGACTACCATTCTTCTGAATCTGTTAGTTACATATTAAGTGTTGTTTGCTCAATCGAGGTAATCTTCACAATGCTTATTAGAGAACAATAACTTGAAACATTTACCACCTCATAAATTGAATTTGATACTTGTCTCAGCAAATACCAATTACATCACTGCACCATTCGTGTATACTCCATTTCAAACATTCAGCAGCAGAATATTACCAACAATACATTAAAATATTGGTACCAGCTGTAAAACAGACTAAGCTATGTAGCTTCCACTGACATAATCATAAATTTCAGTTAAATTAAAGCCATAGACCAAAACATCCTCGCCTTGAATATTTCGAGAATATCATGAACTTAGATACTCCTCATTCCTGTGGATGTACATACATGAAAATTATTTTTGTAATTTACTTTTTCCAAGCAGCATGTAAAATAATGGATTACTCCTGTCCAGGATGCTAATTGGAGACACAGTCTGAACGTTCAGGTAATATAACAAACTGCAGTCATTTAGTAGGAGAAAATCTGACTTCGAATTCCTACTGTATGTAAACTAGGACATTCAGGCTATTGAGTCCTCACTAACTCTCCGAAGAACAGCCCACCCAGACCCCCCTCGACATCCCTGTAACTCTGCATTTCCCATCACCAATCTATTTAGCCACACATCCCTGAACAATATGGGGAATTTAGCATGGCCAATTCCCCTACCCTGCACATCTTTGGATCGTGGGAGGAAACCTGAGCACGTGGAGGAAATTCATGCAGACCCGTGAAGAATGTGTAAACTCTGTCCAGAGAGCTGTCCAAGGGTGGGATTGGAACCTGGGTACCTGGTGTGTGATGTGGTAGTGCTAACCACTGAGCCACCATGCCATCCTTGATGAATGAAAACACATTTTATTGAAGCTTTACACGTTGTACTCATCAGAATAATTTGCAAGAATAGTTTGAGGGAAAAATAATATTTTTACTGGATGATACGTGATATCTGATCAGTTGGTAAGTAGACTCTGATTCTGAGGGGTAACGCCATGGCTGATGAACCATTTAATGATGTATGACAGTAATTGCCAGACTTTGTTTAATATTTAAACCAGGCTCATTAACTCTGATTGATCAAGTCATAGCCCTGAGAAATGAACCATCAAAGGGCTGTCACCTATTTTGTTGAGATGAACTAGGCACAGTACATGCCTAAAAATAAGGGGCCCTGGTTTGTTGATATATATATGAAATACATTAAAGTGCACCAAACTTCTGTCATTCTTCACACACTCAAGATTAATCATGGAATGTTGTCCAAATGTGGAATCACATCTAACATTGGACATCATGCCACAAGTTTGGCAAGTGCAGGCTGGTTGATTATGGTCAGTATGTTGCCCATTGCAAATAGTGAATGGATATAATATTTGATGTGATTGGACAATATTTGGGCCATACCAGAATCTACAAATATTAATAGAAATGACTCTGTTCTTTATAGACAGAAAGAGTATGTACAGATGTTGCATTAATTTCAACCCAACAAGATAAGTGGTTCATTTCTCAGGGCAGTGCCTTGTCAATTCACAGTCAACCTGCCTGTTTTAGCATTTGAATAAAACTCGGCAATTAACTGTCATCATCATTAACTGATACATTCTCCAGAGCAATGTCTCTACCAATCAGAGTTCACTTGACAATCTAGTCTTTTATCCTGTATAAATGTTGGTTTTTCCTTTAAATTGATAGTCTTGCAAGTTGTCCTGATTAGTGCAAGATGAAAAGCTTTGACCAAATATATATTTTTTCAGCAATTATAAGATGTGTCTCTGAAACAAATGTCCTTTATTAACACTAGTTGATTGTGTTGTGGCCACAGTTATATCATTGCTGCGTAGTGCACACTTCAAATGTAACTCCATTTGTTTTCTTTTTTCCCCTTTAATTTTTACAAAGTGTCAATAGCTCTTTGCCATTTTAGAAGCTTTTTGGAGATTGGTGCAGTGCTGAATAAACTATTCCTTAATATCATTTATTGCAGGCTGACTTGTAATATTTGCAATTAATTCAAGAGATTAAATACATTACATATTTTACAATTTGTTTTGTAATTGAGATTGTAGAAGACTTAATTGTTCAAAGTCCATTACTTCAGAGGCATAGCATGCTCTTTGAACAGCTAATATGTCCTGCATCTTTCTATAGTTCCTCGCTGATCTCCCCTCATGTATCCTCAGAACTGCATTATTCATCATGTCCATGACTCAACCCCGATCCCTCAACCTATTGCCCACTTCCTTTCTTGCCATCCTCTGATAGCTAATATTGCAAACAGTTTTCTGTTCTAAGAATCTGGCCCTCTCTCCTTTAAATCTGCCATCATCACACCTCTCCTCAAAAGAACAGCCACTGACCCCGCCAACCCTACAGTCTATAATCCATCTGAAAATTTTCTTTCCCTCCCAAGTCACTGAATGTGTTCTTGCCACCCAAAGCCAATTCCCATTTTTCTTGGAAATCTATCCATACAATCAGGTTTCTGCCCCTGCCACAGCACTAAAACAGCTGTGATCACAATCGTGAATGGCATTCCATACAAGTGCAATAAAAGTAACTTTCCCTTCTTATCCTTCTCAAAGTGTATGCAGCCTTTGACAGAGTTGGTCACAGAGTTGGTTTATCTTCCTACTCTTGCACTATTGCCTCTGGTGTCCACCTAAGATCTATCCATACTCCATCTGTTTCTCATCTAATACTGTTCCTTGACAACAGCTTTTATGTAACTATGCACACTATTAAGATATTGTTTCTCAGGTACCTTTCTAAACAGTAGTTTTGAAGTGCTGTAGTGCCGGCAGTGTTGTTTGTCAGATGAGATACTTAAACATATTTCTGCGTATTTCATTGTTTAAATTAGTCATTGAACATCAAGAGCTGCATCAAGAATAACAGGACATTTTCTCAGAATCCTGACCAATATTTGCCGTTATCAGAAGTTCATTAATTCACCTCATTGTTGTTTGAGGTTACAGAATGATTGACTCATGTACCCACATAACAATTAGATAGTTTAGATTCCCTGCAGTGTGGAAACAGGCCCTTCGACCCAACCAGTCCACACTGACCCTCCAAAGAGTAACCACCCAGACCCACTACCCTCTGACTAATGCACCTTTTGCTGTGGACAATTTAGCATGGCCAATTCACCTGACCTACACATCTTTGGATTGTGGGAGGAAACCCACACAGACACAGGGAGAATGTGCAAACTCCACACAGACAGTCGTTCGAGGCTGGAATCGACCCTGGGACCCTGGTGCTGAGAGACAGCAGTGCTAACCACTGAGCCACTGTGCCACCATAGTGCATTCTAAAACTAGTTACTTGTAACTGAAATATTTTGATATGTTTTGATGTGAAGAGGTGATTTATTATGCTTCTGTATTTGCTTTGGCAGTCAGTTAGCTCAGTTTACTGGGCAGCTGGTTTGCAATGCAGAGAGACACCAACAGCATGGGTTCAAAATCTCTCCCAGCTGAGGTTATCATGAGAGTCCTGCCTTCTCAGCCTTGCCCCTTGCTTGAGGCATAGTGACCCTCAGGTTATACTCAGCACCAGTCATCCATCTGTCATAGTCCTCTGGGACTAGGGCAACTTTACATTTATTATATTTGCTTAAAGGATTTTAAAATAAGTCACTGGCATTTGTCAGCAAAACAGCCCCCTTGAACATTTTTTATGTAAAATTCCCTTTAACTTCTAAAGATAATACACTAAAACAACAGGAATTGTTAAATGAGTAATGAATTAGAATCATGACTACAGAGATGCACATCTTTCGGGTCAGAGATCAATGATAAGGTCAGAACTGTCAGCGAATTAAAAAGCAGCAGTGATTTTTAGAACATTGGCTGAATTTAAATTACACAGAATGAGAAATTAAGCTAGTGAAGAGTTCATGGCAGAAAACAGCTTGATGGCATCCATGTGAATGTGTTACTGAATACATTCCATGATAACTGCAGTACTGAATAAAATTTATCAAGGCTTTCACTACAACATGGCTAAGGATTCAATAGTGTAGGGGTTCAATTTTTGAGTCACAGACTTCTATATTCACTGATTCTTTACATCCATTCAGGTCTGAACACACACATCTTCTTTTCTCCTCTGTGTTAATTCTGTTCAGTATGTTAAATCATCCCTTTACATACATTACATCCCTGACATGGATATTGTCCACAAACTTGATTCCTATACTAGTCCTTCAGTTCTAGATACTTCTTTGATACCTCACACTCCTTCCTTGTCACACAGGTTAAATATGATGTTTCCAACAAAATGGAAAATAAATCTTCACTACAAAGACAACAAAATCGCTTAATGAAAAGGGCTAACCATTGAGGTAGCTACGATCTAAATGAATTTTGAATCGTCAGTTGAATTACTCAGTTAATGAGAAGTTTGTACATTTGTCCTTTAAAATGTAATGAGAATTCACTGTCTTCCTTCTTTAGAACTACCTGTCATATTAACCGTGCTTCATGTGATAGGACTCTAGCCTCCAAGTCAAAATGTTGTGGATTAAAATCCCATTCCAGAAGCTTAAGTGCAAACGTCCAGGCATGATACTCCAGTACTGTTTGAGGAAGTGCTACACAGGCAGAGGTGCTGCAGTTCAGACCTGACATAAAAAAAATTCTTCTGCCCTCTCAAATGTACATAAAAGATTCATAGGTACTTTTTTGAAGAATATCAAAGGAGTTATCCCTGGTGACCTGGCCAATGTTTTTCCCTCAATAAATGCTAAAACAGATTGTTATACATCGCTGTCTATGGAATCTTGCTGTATGCATATTGACTGCCAGGTTTCTTGCATTGCAACACCAACTATACTTAAATCACTACTTTGAAACTTCCCATTGCTATGCAAGGCAATACATAAATGCAGGTAATTATTTTTGAAAGAATATTACAATGTTATTTTTGTTGGTTTTGTTATGAATCTTTTACTGATGAAATTATTTGGGAGCTGTTGGTGTGGTGACTAAGCACAAACATGACTGGATTGATAATTGTCGGGGTGACATTTTTTCGGTTTTCCATGTCAGCTATCTTTTGCTGCCTTTGCTGCCTTGTCAATTTAATGTCATATTAAAGGTAGCTTTGTCCTGTGCGCTTAGTGTCTATATTTTTGACTTTCCAAAACCTTTTATATTTGGGACATGTGCATCCATAGGGAAAAGGATACTTCCATCCAATTACTTAAACTTGATTCCAGCCCTCAAAGATATAAGGCTGAACCAAAGCATTATGCAGTGTTTCCCAGGCCTAGTTCAGTATTAGCGTAATCCTCATGTTTGTAAAGAGAGAAGAAAGAAGTTGTGTATGTGTCAGTCCCATAATTAATCCGTTCCTTTCCATTGCTTGTGATAATGTGTCAGAAGAATCTCAGTGCATTGAGGATTAGTCTGTATAGTTTAGTCTCATACTGCAAGCCCATTTTTATCACACTATACCTCCATAAATGAAAGTAAATTCCTTTGGGAGATGAATACAGCTGGAGGCATAGTGTGATGACGGATATCTCCAGTACTTATGTCAGAACTGAATTTGAAATAATATGAAAGAGTTATGCAATGTTGGATGCCATTATATCGCTCTCATAGATTCCAGTTTGTTCCCATAGTTAAGATGGTACATGATAATTTGAAATTGTGTGTCCTGTATCAACAGCAGGGCTCTTGGCATAGTGGTAATGCCCCTACCTCTGAGCCAAGTGGGCTTGGTTCAAGTCTCACCTGCTCCAGAGATGTGCAATTACACTTCTGAACAAGTTGATGAGAAAATATCTAAAATTAAGCAGTGTTATTTTGAACATAACAATAATCTCACCATCTGCAGTCTTTGCTTTGTAAATCTGGTGGGAATGTGCTGGGAGATATAGAAATTCACGTGGACATGGATACTCTGGGACCATTTTTTGCAGTATCTTGTTTGATGCAAAAATCGTTGCATGCTCCAAACAAGAACAAAAGCCTTAGAAATATAAGAACAGGAGGAGGGCCTTTAATCTTTGAGCCTTTGAGTCAGTGAGATCATGGTTTAGTGTGACCTAACTCCAGACACCCACCTTTGCCCCTTATTCTGTAGTAGCTCTGGCTAACCAAAATCTGTCCATCTCAAGTTATAGAATGAATCATTAGTCTCACATCAATTGTTATTTGCAGAAGAGAGTTCCACACTTCTATTATCTTTGTGTGAAGAAATGTTTCTTATTTTCACTTTTGAAGCTCTGTATTTTTTTAGATTCTGCCCCTAAGTCCTAGACTTCCCATGCTTCTCTGTCCCTCTTAACATTATAGAGAGATAGGTTTCAATGAATAAACATTTGAGTCTCAAATGTAAGCTATAATCTAACAGTGGCCTCAGTAGCCATGTGATAGCAATACTGATAGATGGTTGGAACAAGAGCATTGTGGGCGGCACGGTGGCACAGTGGTTAGCACTGCTGCCTCACAGTGCCAGAGACCCGGGTTCAATTCCCGGCACAGGCGACTGACTGTGTGGAGTTTGCACGTTCTCCCCGTGGGTTTACTCCGGGTGCTCCGGGTTCTTCCCACAGTCACAAAGATGTGCAGGTCAGGTGAATTGGCCATGCTAAATTGCCCGTAGTGTTAGGTAAGGGGTAAATGTAGGGGTATGGGTGGGTTGCGCTTCGGCGGGTCGGTGGGGACTTGTTGGGCCGAAGGGCCTGTTTCCACACTGTAATGTAATGTAATGTAATCTAATCTAATCTAAATTGTGGTCTGCAGCTCTATCATAATATATGCATAGTAAATAAATATTGCTCAAACAAATCTTGAAGTCTGACCTCCATGAAGAACAGAAACCCCACACAGAAACGATGACTTGATGACTTCCGATTCAAAGCGAGAATGTCATTTAGGGAAAGCTCAGGGTGAAAAGTTTCTTTAGCCCTTGCTTGGGATCCACTGACCACTGTGTGATGGGGGTAAATTGGCCTCCTCCAGTGAAATCCTGCAACTTGGACTGGTTCTCACATTTCCCCTGCTGTCTTTTAACAGAAGGCTGAATTGTCTCAGGTTCACCTATTGTGGGCTACTTGAGAGCCAGATTTACCATTACCTTGTGGTGGACGGCAGAAACATACCTTTGGAAATGCCATGTTTAGCTAAAGAGAGGATTTTTCTCAGTGTACAGATCCCAGGACCATTGCTGGAATCGGTGGTCTTGGTCTTCAGGTTCAGTGTCTTGTCAATGATTTACTTAAGTCACCGAAATGGAAAATTTGATCAGCTTAAAGTAGCCGTTTTTGTTTTTGAATTGAATCACACTCCAACATGCCTTCACTGCATTGCACATTTATGGGTGACTGGAAACAATGGACAATTGTTAATAGTTAATTCTCTGTCATTTTTGACATTTCTGCTGCCGTCTCTTGTGGACAAGCAAGTGATCTTTGGCATTAAAGGGGATTGACAAAATTGCTTTTTAAACATTATTTTGAGACACCTTTTGTTTGAATGCTAAAGTCTCACTAAATAAACTGTGTCCTGCACTTTATGCACACCATCTAGTTAAAAACAGAGATCAACAAAGATGGAATGTTCATTATTTACATACATGCCAGTCCAGAAAAAGAAAATCACAAAACAAACCAATGTTTAAAAAACTGCTGACAAGGCCCTAGTAAAAGCAGACAGGCTGAATGTACATCTTGGATGTCTTGCTACATTATTAATGCCACCTGCCTCAGACTTGCCATGAACTTAATTTGTAGACACACTCAAAATTCAGTCATTGGTTTTGCATATGATTATATCTATAATGTGGGGATTTCCTGTCATCCCTTGTGGGCGAATTGATCTATCGTGGACATGGAGTCCACTTTAGTGTTAAATCTGAAAAACTGTTCCTGAACTTGTCACAGTAGTGTGGACATACCTCATTTTGCTGTTTCCTTCACTGAGGTTCACTGACTCCATTTTTTGCTGCCCCATAACTTAACCTGGTGTGATGTGTGGCCTCTGTCCGTTCACACTGGCACTCTTAACTCCAATTCAGCCTTCTCTCCAGCTCTTTCCAATTTGTTGATTAACTAACTACAAGCAGAGATCAGACACTTACACTTCCTTTTCTCCAATATTGGTTTATTTTCTGTTTTTTTTTTGGTGCAAGGATTGCTTTTCTGATTGCTTCACTTCTGATTGCTATTTTTGTTTCCTTTAGCATGCAATAGAGTTCGCTCACCAGGAAAACCGTCGAAACAATCAGTAGGTTCCAGGGTCAGAGTTGGAACTGCAATGTGAATATTGCAACTGAGCATTAGTAATTCTTTAGGTAATCTCAGAATAACTGTTTGTGAAGTTCCTTGCTAATCATCATCGAAAAATGTACAAAAGTGAATAGTGAATTTAAAACACTAATTTTGAACATTGGAAATTGCTCTATATTCATGTGTATATTCATTTGCGCGAAACTACTTAAACTACTTCACTTTGGATAAATGCAAGGTATTGCATTTTAGTAAAACAAACAAGAGCAGGATTTATACAGTTAATGGCCGGTGAAATAACTCACAGACACAAGTATCCTGTCTCCAAGTCATGCTTTATGTACATGTGGAGAATCCTTGACACTAATCCAGCTCCTTTGGAACCAACTGTCAGAGTGAACAGAACCTGTGACACTCCTGTTTATGTCTGTCACCAGGGTTCCCTGAATGGACCAGATTTACAGCCCCAAACAGGGAATTCATATTCTATGAGGTTCACCTGGCTGACCTCATTGCAATCACTATATCCTTGCTCCTCTGAGTCTAACGACATAGACCAGTGGGTTTTTTTGTAGTTTCTGTTGGGGCGTTTTAGCACTGGGTCAGGTTTCTTTGACTGTGCCTCTGATACAATGGCATGTAATGCACTGGAGCGCATTCCTTGCACCCAGAGCCCTCAGAAGAAATTCCTTCTCCTCTTCACGTGGCAAAGGCATTGAGGTGGCAATATCTGCCATGTCCATCTCAGATTATTATTATTAGATTCCCTACAGTGTGGAAACAGGTCCTTCAGCCCAAACCAGTTCACACTGACCGTCCAAAGAGTAACCCACCCAGACCCATTTCCCTCTGAGGAATGCACCTAACACGATGGGCAATTTAGCAGGGCCAATTCACCTGACTTGCACACCTTTGGATTGTGGGAGGAAACCGGAGTACCCAGAAGAAACCCACGCAGACACAGGGAGAATGTGCAAACTCCACACAGACAGTCGCCTGAGGCTGGAATCAAACCTAGGACTCTGGTGCTGTGAGGTCCGTTTTACTCCTTACTGGTCTTCCCTGTTATTAGCATGTCATTGAGATAAATGGTGACCTGAGGTAGACCTTGTAAAATGTTCTCCATCATCCACTGAAAAAATACCCCAAATGGCAGCCTTGTACATTGCTACAAACCTTTATGGATGCTAATTGTAGCATACCTCTGAGATTACTCATCTAATTACAACTGTAAGTACGCATGTCTCATGTCCAGCTTTGGTTAAGGGCAGCTCCCCTCCAAGCTTTGTGTATAATCTTCTAAGTGAGGAACTGGGTATTTATCCAACTGCGAAAAGCAGTTTACTGCCCCTTCTGATTTCTGCCTGTACTTTTGCCCATAAGGCCAATGGTGCTGGGCAGGCCTTGTGGAATTTTGGAATTGATTCCTGGTGAACATGCAAGGTGGCTTTGACTCCTTTGATAATCTCTATTCATTCCTCAAAATCTCATGGGCATCTAATTAGGACTTCACTTAGGCAGCCATTTTCGATGAATCTTTCTCAACCAATTTCGCCCCATCAATGTTGGAGCCAGCCTTTACTACAGTCAGTGGTAACTGAACCAGATGCTTCATATATGAGACCGGAAATGAAATTGTACCCTTAATCTGTAAAGGCTCCCTGGTATAGGTTCTCAGTCTAGTCGAATTCTTGTGCAAACGTAAGGGTTGGAGTCCAGGGCAAATTTTGTTAAAGACAGGTTCTGCAATCACTGCGATGATCTCCATTAGAACTGGATGACCATTTAATCAGATGTTTGTATTGGTTGGTTCTGATTTGGATGCTGCTAAGTAAGTAAACTGTTTCAAACCAGATGTAGATGGATTTTGCTGACTGTGCATCTGCCTACATACCAAACTGAGATTTCTTTTACTCAGTTTAAGTTGAGTGGGACTCCTTTGCAGTCTTGAGTCCGCATATCAGCAGCAATTACAATGGCTTGCCGGCCTAGATACAGAAGAAAATTTTAACCATTTGGCTGAGGCTTGACTTTGTGGTTTTGCTTTGGGCTGACCTAGAGTCCCTCTGATCAGGATATGTCCTGATGAAGGCTGTGCAATTGCCTTTACTCAAGTGGTGTTCCCCAAGTTTAGTCGGCCTGGGAAGGGAGTCCATTTGCACCAGAATACCCTGCAATTCATATGCTCACTTGCTGCATTTTCCAATGATAAAGCCAGTCGTAGTGCCTGGTTGAAGTCCAGTTGGGCTTCAGCTAGTAGCTATCTTTGCATGGTAACATCATTAATCCCACATACCAAACGGTCTCTCAGCATCTCATTAAAAGTTGAACCGAAGTCCTATGCTTCTGTCAGTAGCTTTAATATCTTAAAAAATCCTGATACGGATTCCCTGGGTTCTTGAATTGCCAAGTCAAACCACTAATATCTCAGAATTCAAGGAGACTTAGGTTATAATATTCCTTAACTAAATCCATCAACACATGAAAGCTTTTTGTATCTGATACCTCAGGCAAAGTTAGACTCCGAATAATGGAAAAAGCCGTGGGTCCACAAACTGTCAGAAGAATTACTCATTGCTTTTCATCCATCCCAATGTCATTCACCCAGAAAGAATAACGCATTCTTTCCACATTCTGGGCCCAGTTTTTGATGGGTGGAATAAACGAGTCCAGCTTCCCAATACGCACAATGCCAGAAATGCTTACTCCAACTTAAAGACGACTATTCCGAGTGAACTTTTTCAGGAGCTTGAATTACTTTTGTCACCATCGAAATTACTTCACACAGGCTGGTATCCCATCACCAAGTACCCTTTCTTTGCATATATATAGTGTCTTTGACACTGATCCAGCTCCCTCAGATCCAACTCTCAGTGTGAACAGAACTTCTGACACTCCTGTTTATATCGGTCAGCCAGGGCTCCCAGCCAGGCAACTCAGATTCTGTGAAGTGAACCTGGCTGACCTTGTTACATTCATTACAGTAAGGCCCTGGGTGACCGAGGGGTTCAGTTACATAATCCTTGGAAATTTGTGTCACATATAGACAGGGTGTTAAGAAGGTGTTTAGCATGCTTGCCTCATTACTCAAACCTTTGAGTTTCTGAATTACAATGTCATGTTGAGGTTGTATAGGACATTGGTGAGTCCCATGTACAGTTCTGGCCACCTTGTTATAGGAAAGATATTATTAAAGTGGAGAGGTTTCAGAAAAGATGTACCAGTATGTTGCTGAGAAAGGAAAACTTGACTTTTAAGGATAGGCTGGATAGGCAATGAGATTTTTAACTAGTACAGAGGAGTGACTTTATAGATGTTTATGAGATCATGAGCGGTATAGATAAGGTGAATAACAAGGGTATTTTCCCTAGGGTAGGGGAGTTCAAATTAAGGGGCATATTTTTAAGGTGAGAGAAGAATAATTTAAAAAAGGACATGGGGGCAAGGTTTTTACATAGAGATTCGTTAATATGTGGGATGAACTGCCAGAGGAAGTGGTGGATGCTGGTATAGTTACAATATTTAAGAGACATTTGGATAAGTACATGAATAGGAACAGTTGGCAGGGATATGGGCTAAGAATGGGTAAGTGGGCCTAGTTTGCTTTGGGAACATGGTTGGCATGGACTAGTTGGACTGAAGGGTCTGTTTCAATGCTGTATATGGATCTATGATTTGGAAAGACTGACGCATAATGTCTTTCTGTCAAAGTTTAGCGAGAGTTTGTTCAGTTATTGGGCCATCCTGTTGCCTCAATGTATGAATAGGAGTGCCTTTGGTTTTTGGTAGGAAATGTCAAATTCCAATGTTTATTTCTTTAGATCCTTAAAGATGGCTTTAATACCTGTGAATGTAGATAAAGTTTTTTTTATGAATAAAGTATATTTTTGAATAAGAAAAAAAACCTATTCATTTGCTAATTGTCTAGTATTTTCCTAACCGAGCTGCTCAGAGATGTTCATACATACCTTTAGAACATTTGGGTATTGAACTGATGCCTCCTGGTCTAAAGGTTGGGAAACTATCACTCTATCTCAAGAACCTTCATTTGCTAAATTGATTTTCATTCTGTTGAAAGGCAAGATCGTCAAAAGCTTTTCTGGACCCTAGTTGCCAATGTAATAACTCAAAAAAGTCCAGCTGGAAAACAATATCATTTATTGTTGATCACTAAAAGAGAGCACATCGAACTAAAATGGGCTAGTCCTATTCATATTAGAGAGTTCTGTAGACATATGCCTGGATCTGCTTTATATATTTCTAAAAAAAAATCTATAATTTGATGTTTAGTGATGTTATTGAACACCTCTGAAGCAGGTGGGGCTCCTGGTCCACAGGTAGAGTTAGCACCACTGCACTACAAGGGGGCCCTCATTTGCTAAATTTCTATCTCAACCAACTATTTAAGATCTTAAATCGGCTAATCTAGTAATGTTAAACACAAGACATTCCAGTTAAATACAAAATCAATTAATTCATTTGTTGCTCCAGAAAGTTCAAATTATCCAATATTCTTAATTACACAATGTAAATGGAACTACACAGGAGCCCTTCTTTTCTGCACAACTTCAATCTAAATTAAATTGATTTGAGGAGTAGGTGTGGTGATAGTTTATTGGAGTTTGAATTGCTAACTAATTACTTGCTGCTAGGTGACTTGATTATGAGTTGTTGTAGAAATCACCAGCTGATAAGCTGTGTGGGTAGAGAAGTTCAGGATTGTAACATACCAACAATAAGGATCTGCATCAGTGAAATTAGGAGATGCTGTATTTAAATATTAGCAGCATTTGTGCATTTCCTCTTCCTCTCACCATTTTAATTGAGGATGCCACAATTATGGATTGATCTCACTCTTTACTTCCTGTTAGCCACCCATTTCACATCTAATTGCTATTGCTTCTTTCTGTCTGGATTCGGGCCTTCCTCTTTTTCTTCCTGGCAATTCTGTCTTTATAATTTGCCTCACCATATTGTCACTCTGTCCTCAATAGATAACCATACCATTTCAATCTCTCCTCAGCTACTTTACTTTCTCCTCCCACACTCTTCATTGATATCGTAATATGCTGGCTCCTGATTATGTCCATTCTCAGTTGTCCACGTATTCATTTTTACTTCTCATTAGTATCTAATCTTTGTTCCTCACTTTTTGCTGTTGGCCACATTTCTGCATCAAATAACCAGACCAGTCACACAACTGCCTTGTTGATTCGTCTTTCTGTTTCATCAATATTAATAGTATCTCTAGTCTTAGTGGTGTTATGCCTGTATAAATCCCACTGACTACTTGTACCTTGTATAGTTGGGATCCTTCACTATTATCAACAAAGTTGATACACTAGGACTGCAAAAATCAGCCATCAATAGATAGAAAAGCAAACATTGCTATCCTTTTAAGTTGCTGCATGAGCTTTAGTTTGAAATATTCTCTTCAGTAATGTTTATTTCTTTTTAACTACAAAGAATTCTGAATTTTTTATATTCTTTCATTGGAGATGGGTATCACTAGCATATCCCTAATTGTTCTTGAACTGAGTGGCTTATTAGGGGAGAAAGTGAGGACCGCAGATGCTGGAGATTAGAGCTGAAAATGTGTTGCTGGAAAAGCGCAGCAGGTCAGGCAGCATCCAAGGAACAGGAGAATCTGTGAGGGATGCTGCCTGACCTGCTGCGCTTTTCCAGCAACACTTTTTAAGCTGAGTGGCTTATTACACCATTTCAGAATACAGGTGGGAGTCAAACAAATTGCTGTAAGCTTCAAAGTTACATGCAGACCAGATCAGGTAAGGAAGGCGAATTTCTTTCCCTCAGTGACTTAAGTTGGCTTTTTGTCAACAATTAATGATAGCTTTGTGGTCACTACTTTGGAGACTAGCTTTATGTTCCAGAATTATTAATTTGTTTGAAACTCCACAAGATATGGTTGTGTGATTTCAACATGTACTGCAGACTTATGGTCTAGGCATTGGGATTACACATCCAGTGACCGTATTGTTTCACCATCACCTCTGAATGTTCGTTCGTTGACCTGCAGAAAGACGTTAAGAATACTTCTCCATTGCATGCTGGTCAGGTGAGATGAGATTGATGAGAGAATAATTCATTGTTTTAAAAAAAAAAGAATGGAGACGTCTCTAAGCATTTCAGTGCCATTATTCGATACATAATGTGGAGATAGCTATTCTAACTCAGAGAACATCTATATTTATATGAAGGTAGTACAATTGGGAAAAAAACTTGAATTACTAAATTAACAAAAATCATTTATATAAATATTATTGGAGTTTTGTGAGGCTCATCATTTTTTACGCTATGAAACAAAATTGCTCACTACCATATTTTGATTGGCAGTAACTTGACTGTGCTGAAATAAGCAACATTGTACTCAGAGAGAAAAATAGACCCTTTTGTCTCTAAATAGTACAAGCATTCAATGTTCCTTATTAATATTCTGAGGTTGTAGACTGTTATTATTGTCCCACATTGGGTGCATGGCACCTAAAATAAGATTAGAGATTAAACTGATCCTGTCTATCTGCAGAAATCTCATTAAATTTTCCTTTGAGGTTATCATCTGACTTGATTCATTTATGTAGCTCAACTTTCTGAAAGTATACTTTTGTGTTTAAGGTGATTAACAACTTGTACATTCAGAACTACACAAAATAACCATTTTCACTCTAAATTCTGTTAATAAAAGATTTTAAATTAAATGACTTTTCAGATTAGAAATGAACATGGCCATCAGAATAATACGGTATAACCATAATCTCTTTAGAGATAAAGATACAGCCATAATACAGCGAAGTGATTAATGAGATTTTATTAAATCTGATTTATTTTAAGGCTTTTGAGTTTGTTCCCCAATTACAGTATTATGTTGTGCTTTTATGTCTTTTATCCTTGAAATGAGTCTGAAACTATGCTTAATATTTCAGTCATGTAGTCTAATAAAGAATTGAGGGGATTCATTTAGTTAAAGTAGCTCAATGAAGGAGGGATGTAGCCTTCTAAGGATAGCAATATGTAGTTCTTTCCTTTTCTAAATATTAATTGTTTTTCTACTATGTGATATCCATTATGCTGGTGATTGGTAATTTTTGAGTATTAAAATGATGATCAGAGATATTTTGTGAATTTGGAAAACAATACCTGTCACAAAGCTAGTCCCTTTTTATTGTCTAAAAGCTGTTCCTTGGCTCAAGGATACTGTGTCCTTGATTTTTTTCAGAGGGGTAATAAACTAGGTCGGGCTCTGATCAGACTGATTTGATAGAGATGAAAAGGATTTTGAGAGGCCTTTTGTTTATATGTAAACAGATGAGACTTCAGCCCAAAGTGGTCATGTTTTAGAAGTGACCTGTATAATGAAAGGTCAGCTCTCTAACTGAACTGAGCAGTTTAGTTTAGTTCAGTTCAGAACTGGTTGGGAAGTTCAGCAGTGGACAGTGTGAACAGGCTGTGTCTCTTCTGCCCTTCTACCTTCAATCTGTGAGCATCTGATTTTTTTTGTATTGTGTTTTAAAGGGGTTTTGCTTATTGGGACTATTGTGTATACTCAGAACAGCGTACTTAAGTCTAGTTTGGATAGACTGAGTTCTGGAGGGGTTCTTCATTTTGTTCTTCTTGTTTCATTGTGTAATTTTGTGAATAAAATTTTTTTGTCTGTTTTTAAACCTGGTAGTCAACCTCGCTAGCTCATTCTAGGTAATTTTCACTGTACACTTACCGAAACAAATTGTAAAGTTATGGTCTGGGCTGTCTGCTTAAGAATGTTTTGAGTGGTCTGGCCTAGTCCATAACATACCCCACAAATATTATTAAGTGGAAT
The DNA here is from genome assembly GCF_004010195.1 of Chiloscyllium plagiosum. Lineage (NCBI taxonomy): Eukaryota > Metazoa > Chordata > Chondrichthyes > Orectolobiformes > Hemiscylliidae > Chiloscyllium > Chiloscyllium plagiosum. Next base: position 28,512,635 of record NC_057732.1, read on the forward strand.
TTCATTCCCAGAGCCATTATGTTGAGTTCATTTATTCAGTATAAAATCATACATGCAGTGTCACTTTGGCTTGAGACAGCTTTGTAACATGCCGGAATTCAACAGCACAATCTGTTTGCCTTGATCATTTTCATTAGGGAAGAACACTATCAATAGAGGGAAAGATTTGCCCAAAAGTTTCATTTTCCTGACATCTTCCCTGCACACCTATGAATAAAATGCATGCAGACCAGCAATGTGAAGCTGGAACACCTCCCTTTCATGTGCAGTCTGCCAACCCACATCAGGAAAATTAACTCATTTTTACTGCAGCACTGCCAATAAAGCCAGAACAGTGCCAATGATGTTATTATAATAAGAATGTTCTGTGAACACCATACTGGAAAGGAGGTCCAGTTATCAATAAATTTCATATATTTTCAGCTTAACTGAGAAATGTTGTCTTGCTGCTTTTTATGACTTTCTTAGAGACTTGGTTGTTAAACAAGGCAGAAGTCTCATGTTGCCTCTGCGACTGCGTAACTGCAATTCAGGATTACAGTAAATGAAAAATAAACTACATTTATGTAGAATCTTTCAAAACCCAGAGGTAGGCAAAGCACATTACAACTACTAAGATCTAAGACAAAGGAGCAGAAGCGCTCTATTGAGTCCACTTCGAGTTTCAATGTGATTGTGACTGATCTAATAATCCTCTTTCCTTCCCTTTCCTGACTCCCCTTACTGATTAAACCATCTTGTCTATCTCAGCCTCAAGCATACTTTTTGACCCAGCTCTCTGTTAAAGAATTCTTCAGGTTCCCTAGCCTCTGAGGGGAGAACTCGTGCCTCATCTCTGAATTAAATATGTGGCTCCTTATTCTAATTTTTTGATAGATTTTCTGAATTTCTTTTCAATCCCGATTTTGTTTTTCAGTGCAGTTACAGTGCGTGAAATGTGGCAACCAATGTGCACACATTAAGCACACACAAATAACAATGATTAATGAGCAGATTTTGGAGAGATTAATATTACCAAAATACCAGCAGCAGGAGAGGCCTTCTGTATCCTTCTTCCACTTGTAATGTGGGAGCTTTTATTTCCACTTAAGCTCTAACTTGAAATTGGTACATGGCCTCTCCAACACTGCTTGAGTATTTCAGTCTCTACTTCAGTGTTCAGCTCAGCTTTCTGCCCAGAGACTTGAGCTTACAACCCCTCGTAATGATTTGGGGTTATATGTGTAGAAATAAAGTGAGTCACTGAGTGGAGTCCCCGGGCTAGCATGTTTAATATCTTGTTGAAACTTTATTGCTGGAACAGCACAGCAGGTCAGGCAGCATCCAGGGAACAGGAGATTCGACGTTTCGGGCACAGGCTGAAGAAGGGCCTGTGCCCGACACGTCGAATCTCCTGTTCCCTGGATGCTGCCTGACCTGCTGTGCTGTTCCAGCAATAAAGTTTCAACTTTGATCTCCAGCATCTGCAGACCTCACTTTCTCCTGTTTAATATCTTGTCACAAGGTTGTCATGTTTATCCCTATTTCTGTAAAATCAAATTAAAACCAGCAGCTCTACACATGTGTGTTTCATAATTCAGCTTTGTTGTATTAATTCATAGTTCTAAAAATTCATGTGTTCTTCACATTGCTAGATGTTCTCTCGCTCTGTGCAATATCACTCCTCTCTGTTTCAACACTTGAATTTCAGCAGGTACCAGCCATACACATACATCAAACACCATGATCCTGCGAGAGGTAGGCTAAGTAGGGGTATTCATTTGCATCTTACGTTAGGTTTCTGTACACAAAAAACAGCTGTCCATCCTTCTTCTTTTTGTGTGAGCATTAATAACATTCTCATTATGTAGGCAAATGATATTTCCATGACTGTGCTCCACCTGGTGGAATGATATACAATTGCATGATATGGCCAAATTGAGAATGTTGAACTAAGGAAAAAGATATAGGGGTACCAAATCATTGTTCAAAAAGTAACTTTTTTAAAAACAAGGGTATTAAAGGATAAATGGAGGTGGAAGGGCAGCAATAGTTAGACGGGTAGTTTTGGATCATAAGGCTGAAGTGTTTGTATCTAAGGCTGGACTGATAAATGTTACCAATCTTCAAGTGGTTAGCACTGCTGCCTCACAGCACCAGAGACTTGGGTTCATTTCCTGCCTCAGGCGACTGACTGTGTGGAGTTTGCACATTCTCCCCGTGTCTGCGTGCGTTTCCTCCCACAGTCCAAAAATGTGCAGGTTAGGTGAATTGACCATGCTAAATTGCCCGTAGTGTTAGGTGCAGGGGTAAATGTAGGGGAATGGGTCTGGGTGGGTTGTGCTTCGGCGGGTCGGTGTGGACTTGTTGGGCCAAAGGGCCTGTTTCCACACTGTAAGTAATCTAATCCAAAGATAGCCATGGAGAACTTCTTTTAAAAATAAGATATTGTTTTTGAGTAACAAAAATATTGAACATGAGAGAAAAGACTGGTTGATTGACAGTCAAAAATCAGATAATTGAACAATGGAAAGTCTATTGGTGCACCATGAAGACGGACATGTGAGCAGCCAATGACAAAAGTCGAGGGCTAGGAAAATGTTCAACCAGAATTAGCAACTCCATAATAAATTAAAGAAAGATATATGTTCCTAAGTTGGGGTTAAAACAAAAACATGTTTGGGAGAGGGTGGTATAGGTAGGACTATAATGCTGGAGAGAGACTGAGACATGAAGTAAAGATGTAGCTATGATATATTGGAGGACTGGACGTTACTGAAGATCAGCATGGACTTGAGTGGCAAGTGAACTGAATAATTCTGAATAGGATATTGGCAACAAGGCTTTGGCTGAGCTGACCTTGAAGGTAAAAGACAGGAGGACAATCCCGAAAGCATTGGAGTAATGAAGCCGAGGCAAAGACATAGATGTTGGGTTTCAGCAGCCTGGGCCAGAAAGTTCAGACTTTCCAATATTTCATTTGCAGAATTTGTCATCCAAATCTGCATGTCAAGCAAGCAGTTTCTTGGTACAGATTTACTAGTGGGACTTTAAACTGAGAAATGGACATTTGGGCTGCTTTGTTAGCGAGAATGAACCAATTTCTTTTTACTTCAATCAAAGGAAAAAAAATACAATGGTGTGGCTATTTATTAGTTGACAAGGGCATGTAATTTTTATATAAAGCTGAACTTGATATTTTTGTGAGACAATTAGGCGACAGATGTCTTTGGGTTGTAAACAAGAAACTGCTTGGCAACATCTTTTGTATTGGTTTAAGTAGCTGTTATCACAGAATTGTGAAGAGAGAAGGTGTGAGGCTTTGAGATCTCTTAAAGCCTCTGAGGAAGCCAATCCCTCTATTTTATCCCTCAGTGAGTGGAAAAAGAATAACATTCAAGGATTACAAATAAGATTGTTTCTAACTTAAGCTAAGAACTAGGTCAAACTGAGTGGCTATGGGATTGAAAATTGATGTGGTCAACAGCAATGTGATATCATTGTCAAAAACACAAAATAATTGTGAGAAAATTACACTCATTTTCCTTTCTAATTCGAACTCGTTAAATAGCAATTTTGTTCCTCGTTGCCTATATTTTCTATGCAAAGTATTTCTAAAGAACTTTGTCTTCATCCATCCTGATTGTGAATCAATATGTGCATGTTGGATTTAAAGTTGTATATTTTAAGTTTGAATGCTAGTAATTAATAATCCATTCCCTCTTCTTAAAGATTAAGTTATTAGAAGTTTATATCCTGTTTATTAACATAATCTGATGTGAGTTCTGTTTATATTATAGTGGTCACAGTCAGGCATTAACCATCTGAGTGGTTAAATTGGTCAAATTTCACATTTATGGGATAGTATTGCTTGATGTGCAGTGTACTCTTCCCATCTGGATTGAAACAATGCCAAGACAAGTAATAAGAAGATAGACCTGAATGTCATTGATGTGGGTATGTGACCTTGAGCTTGTGTCTGTGAACAATCTTGTCAAGAGCCACAAGCAGATGATGAAGAGTGAGCCAAGAATAAATTCTTGATCAACACTGAATCGAACCACTTGGAAATGGGCTAGAAATGCTTTCACTACAGTCAATTAAGTAAAAGCTGTCCAAATAAACTGAAGAATACAGTAGAGGAATTGAAGGAAGAAGATGATACAGCTGACTTATTAATGGTTGCAGTGAAAAGAGCAGATTGTGTCAAAGTCACTGAGATGACTGGTTCTGACTCTCAGTTACAGTGATTTGCAGTTGGACTCTGACCAAATTGTTCAATCCAACTGCAGATCCAAGAAAGGTAAACAAAATTGGAGATGACAACAAGCACGGACCTTTGGCTGCAAGCTTGGACAATGACCAGTGGAGGGAGGAAGCAAAACTGTAATTTATGGTTGGGATTGGGAATGGACAACCAAAACACTGAAATGGCAATATAAAAGTAGCATGTATGTATCAGGAAGGGAAAAGGAACAATGAAAGGACCGAGGAAAAAAATGGTGATGGGAATAATGTATTGAGCTCAGCAACAACAGTTGAATTTCAAAATCAAATGGGTGCAAAGGCAATTCTTTGTTACAGAAGAATGACAGAAGTCATTTAACGTGTAAATTGAGAAAGGATTCACATTTACATAACGCCATTAGGATGTCTGAAAGCACTTCCCATCACTTAAATACTTTTTAAAGTGTCGTCACTCAGGTAGCATAGCAAGTGGAGTAGTTAGCTTGCTCACAACATGTCCCATAAGCAGCAATTTGGTAATGACCAGGTCATTTGCTTTAGTGGTGTTGGGTGGAAGATAAATATTGGCTGGGCCATTTCATTGTGTAACATAGGAAGCAGTCCAAGGTTAAAATCTAATACCAGAAACTCTGCCAAGAGAAGAAGAAAAGATAGCATAGCAGAGAATGATCTCAAGAAGTGGTGGTGTAAAGGCCAGAAACTTGCAGTGAAATTATATTTAGTCATCATCCTAACAGTAGTGTAAAGACAGAGATAAGAAATTTCCACTTTTTAGTGGAATTCAGACTTTTCAATGATGGAATTCCAGCCTTTGAAATGTTTCTCTGACCTCACCTTCCCTGTGCTTTGGTTTGCATGAACATCATTCAGCAAGGTTGTGTTCTGTTGGCTGTATGTATGAATTTTGTCCTGTATTATATGCAGTAGCTGCAATAAATACTGAAATGCTGAGATCACTTTGGGTGATTTCACACAAATGTTTTATTCCCCAGTCTTGCTGACCATAGAAGGCTAGCAAAGAGAAAATGCATGTTTCTACCCACTTGAAGTCTAATAATTCCACCAATTTGAAGTCGCCTAGAAACATTTGCATTCACTACATATTATGAAAAGTGCTACAGTTTTCCAACCCGATACACAGCAGTAATTTTGCCAATTTGTGCTGTATTGTGTGCATGAATTCTTGTCACAAAAGACTTTCAGGGGTTTTTGTCATCATCTATGCTCATCGTTGTAAAGCTCAAGGACAGCTATAATATTGAATGTTGCCTGTTTCTCCTTGGTGCAGACCCAGTCTCTTTATCAAGAGATGGACTGGCAATGTGCCCATGCAATGTGAAAATCCAACGTGTGACCTTGTGCATGGTGTAAAAACCCAATACTTGAAAAGGTTAGATCCGTACAGACAAGGTTTCTTTGGCCGTACCTCCAAAAGCCCCAAGCTCTGTAGCCTTAAATGGCAAGAGGAGCAGCCATATATAAATATTACCATCCCTAAGTTACACTTGATCCTGTCTGGCAGAGCTGAAACCGCACCGTTGTTGCCACTGGTTTCAGATTCTGGAACTCCCTGCCTAACAGCACCTTCCCCATACTGAATGCAACAATTTAAGGAAATGGTTTATTGCCATCCTTTCATGGATGGACGGTGAATACTGGCTTGATTCCAAAACCCTACAAATAAATTAAAAACATGTAGAGATATAGATATGGAGGAGCAGTGTATTTTTACTGACAGCAGCGTGTTGTGTAAAATATCCAAGCATTTCTGATGGGAACAGGGAAGGATTGTACAGTTAGGCCTGCCAAAGTGACAGGTTTTATGTAAGCTTGCTAATTAGCTGGCCTCATTGTTGCAGAAACAGAAAGACATGCTGCTGTCTTGTTTTCTGTCATTCGATTCACCTGGGTGATTGTTCCCTGGTTTGCTTCCTAAACCTAAGCTGTCAATATTCAGCAGTGCTTGGAAGTGGCAGAGACAGCCAAATTGTGTTTCAATGTTGCTGCAGTTAAGTTCAGTGAACTGCATATGTCAACACAGAACCTAAGTCTTTCCACAATGTGTTCATGACTCTGTATGCCAACAGACAGAATTGGCCCCAGCTGATCAATGTTATAGGATTTGACTCGCTATTAGTACTCTCCCATAAAACGAAAATGAAGTACGTTTTCAGTTATCAGTGTGGAGTTGTTTTATTACATAGAGCAGACCAGACCAGAGCAAAACAGTACAATATGTAGCCAGGCTAATAGATGTAGAGTCTAAAATGGTGAGAAAGGCAAGAGGGTTTCACTGATTTTTGTCCTTGTCATGAGTTCCTGAATAGTTACATTTAAAAAAATCCCTTTCTTTTATAAAGTGCCTTTCATATTCATGAGTTGTCACAAAGCCTTTACAGAAAATGATATGCTTTTTGTTTTAAAGTATAGTCACTGTTGTGCACTGTAGGTTGGCCTGAAAGGTTTAGCTCCCATTTTGGAATAGCTCTACCCACATGGATATAAATGAGTGTTTCTGGGAGGGGTTAGTTATCAGTTTGCTTGTTGTTAGTCTATGGATATTGTTAGTCAGTAGATGTAGTCTATTTTTAGATATTGACTACAGCAATGTGGCCTAGACCTAGTTACTATTTGTTAGGCAAAATAATTTTTGCTATCTAGTGATACTGTAATTAATCAGTTCTGTAATAGTGGAGCTTATTATTTTAAGTGATAAACTATTTCTTCTTATTCAAAGATGTGTCTTTTCTGCTGAAGACTTACCAGTGGTTAATTCTTCACTTAATACTAGTAGGCAGTCTGGGCTTGTATTACAGGAATGGTCAGTTGCAGACAATCTACCCCCCCCGCTCCCCCGCCCCCCCACTCCAAAACAAAGATCCGATCACAATTTAGTGCCAGCTGAGGGCATCTCTTAAAACAATATAGAAATCACAGCCGTAAGGTTCCATAGATTATTGCATTATGATAACAATCAGGTGGTCTGCTGCATGAAAGTAATGCTAAAGAACTGCAAAAGCTGGAAATCTAAACCAAAAACAGAAATTGCAGGAGAAACTCAGCAGGTCCAGCAGCATCTGTGGAGAGAAGGCAGAGTCAACGTTTCAAGTTCTGAAGAAGGGTAACTGGACTTGCTTTCTCCCTACAGATGCTGCCAGACCTACTGAGTTTCTCCAGCAATTTCTGTTTTTGATCCGACTACATGATATTGATTGGAAGGATAAATAATAGCCGGGGTATATGGATAAATCTCCTGTTCTTCTTTAAAGGAATCCTTTGAAGGAAATTCTTTGAAGTTCTTAGTTGTAGGGTCTGTAAGAGAAGACTGGGCCTCAGTTTCTGATGAGGTAAAAACAATGACTGCAGATGCTGGAAACCAGATTCTGGATCAGTGGTGCTGGAAGAGCACAGCAATTCAGGCAGCATCCGAGGACAGGCAAAATCGACGTTTCGGGCAAAAGCCCTTCATCAGGATTTTTATTCCTGATGAAGGGCTTTTGCCCGAAACGTCGATTTTGCCTGTCCTCGGATGCTGCCTGAATTGCTGTGCTCTTCCAGCACCACTGATCCAGAATCTCAGTTTCTGATGTCTCATTTTAAAGATAGCATCTTCATCACTGCAGTAAACCAATGCATAATGCATTCTGATTGGCTTTGTAAAATTCTTCATGGGATTGTCCATTTATTGCCCATCCCTAACTGCGCAGAGAGCAGTTAAGAGTCAACCACATCACTGTGGGTCTTGAGTCATGTAGGCCAGACCAAGTAAAGATGACAGTTTCCTTTCCTAAGAGACATTACTGAAGTGGATGGCTTTTCTAACAATTAACAATGATCATCATTTGACTCTTATTACAGATTGTTACTGAACTCAAATTGGGATTCAAAGCTGGGCCTCCAGAACATTACATAGGTCTCTGGATTGATAGTCTAGCAGTAATGCTAACAGTCTATCGCCTCCCTCTATAGTTTAATGAACATATCCAACACTGGTTTGCTGGCACCACTACTGAGTAAGCTGGTCAAGTCCTGAACAACCTAACTTGCAGACTGGGGCTGTAGCAGGCTAGAGAACCAACATGAGGGAAAAACCTACTTGATCTTATTCTCACAAATCTCCCTGCTGTAGATTCCAATTTGTAGACTCCTTTTGAAGTCTAAAACACATCTTTCCAAAAAGAACACTGCCTAGTATGTCCTGCCGTACTGCTGCCACAGGAGATTCAAGACAGATTGAGCTATTTAAAACTGGGAATCCATGAGTTACTGTGGCCATCAAGAGCAGCTGGGATACACTCAGCCATAATCTGTAACCTAATGCTTCACATATCCCTCACTATGACCATTATTAACAAATCAGAGCTCAATCTTAGTTCAATGAGGAAAAAATGAGACCATGCCAGGAAGACTATCAGGCATACCTAGAAAGGATTTGCAAACCTGGTAAAACTACCTGCATGCTAACAGGACAGCATGTTATAAACAACACTAAAAAATCTTGTAACCAATGGATCAAATCAGAATGGCCATATGTAGCCATGAATGATGGTGTGGTATAAGTGCATAGTATAGTACAATTGCCAGCATGTGGTAAGATGGGACAGAGGGTACAAGCATAAGAATCTACCAACAATTATGGCCAGGGTATACAAAACTGTGAAAATGCATATTTAAACCTTGAATGTTTGAAGAATTCTAACAAGTGAATTGATAGCACAGACATAAGTAAATGAGAATTATAGTCAATACAGAGATGAGTGGCAGGAGCAATGTCTGGGACCCAAAATTTCAGGCCATTTAACATTTTGGAAGGACAGAACACAAGTGAAAGGAGATGAGAGAGCTTTGGTAATAAAGTTAAAGATCACACAACACCAGATTATAGACCAACAGATTTATTTGGAAACACTACCTTCCAGAGCACTGCACCTTCATCAGGTGGTTGTGGAGTGTAAGATCGTAAGACATAGAATTAATGATCTTATACTACACAGCACCTGATGGAGCAATGCTCCGAAAGCTAGTGTTTCCAAATAAACCTGCTGGACTATAACCTGGTGTTGTGTCATTTTTAACTTTGTCAACTCCAGTCCAACATCGGTTACTCCATATTTTGGCAATAGAGGATGAGATCAATATATTCATGAGAAAGGAACTTGATTCAGAAGTTCAAGATATAGAATCTGAGTAGCAATAAGAACCAGCAAAAAGAAATAAGTCACTGCTCGTAGTTTTTATGCATCCTCCTATAGTAGCTGCACAGTACAGCTGTGTGCACATTAAGAAATAATGAAGACAAGACAGATACTGTAATAATCACAGTAACTTTAATCTTCATGTAAATCAGATGAACAAAATTAATAAAGGTAGCCTGGAGGATGAATTCACAAAGTGTATTTGGGACAATCTCCTCAAAATAGTTCTGGCAGACTATTTTCAACCTGTTAATGTGTATTGAAACACAATTAATTAAATGACCCTCGAGGTTGAAGTACTGGAATTGAACATTGAGTTTGAGGGTCGGGCACTTGGGTCAGTAACTAGTGTGTGTAACTTAAAAGATAATTGCAGTTATAAATACCAAGTTGACTAAGTTAACTGAATCAATTTTAGGTAGGTTATTCAGAAGCAGGATCAAATATTCAAGGATATAATTCATAATCCTCAACAAAGATATGCTCCACTAAAGAAGAAAGACTCTATCAGAAGGATGTACCATTCATGGCTAACTGTGGAAACTAGAAAGAGAAGATGTACAGTGCTGTGAAGATTAGTGATAGGCCAGCAGATTGAGAAAGTTTTAAAAGTCAGCACAGGATTGTTAAAGAATTCATAAAGAGGGTATCAGAGAAAACGAACAACCAATACAAAAACAGACAATAAAAGCTTCTACAAATGTATAATTAAGAAAAGGGCAGCTAAATAGCCATTGTTCCTTAGAAGTTAAATCTAAGGAATTAATAGTGGGAAATAAAGATATGGCAGATGTTTTGAATAAGCATTTCATATGTCTTCAATGTAGAAGATACAAAAACATCTCAAGAATAATAGAAATTTAAAATGCATAAGAGAGGATGTACTTGAGACAATCACTCTGACGAGAGGAAAAAAGTAATGGGAAACTAATGGACTAAAGCTGACAAGCTCCCTGAATCCAGTGGCTTCGATGCATTTGAAAGATTCCCAGTGGATTGGAAAACTACAAAATAACATGGCTTTTTAAGCGCAGGGTAAAATTTTAATATCAAGAAGTCAACTAATTTTATGGAAAAAAAAAGTTTGACAAATTTATTAGTGTACTTTGCAGTTGTAAGAAATAGATGGATGAAGTGGATGTAGTGTATTTTGATTTCCAGAAGGAATTTTATTAGGTGCCTCATAGAAGGTTACTACACAAAATAAGAGCTTATGGTGGGTGGGGATCATATGCAGAACCAGAGTGTAGACCAGCTAAGTAAGAGGAGATGTAGAATAAGACCAATGTGTCTTTTTCAGGATTGCAAGTTAACTAGTGGGGTGAAAGTGAGGTCTGCAGATGCTGGAGATCAGAGCTGAAAATGTGTTGCTGGAAAAGCGCAGCAGGTCAGGCAGCATCCAGGGAACAGGAGAATCGACGTTTCGGGCATAAGCCCTTCTTCAGGAATGAGGAAAGTTTGTCCAGCAGGCTAAGATAAAAGGTAGGGAGGAGGGACTTGGGGGAGGGGCGTCGGAAATGTGATAGGTGGAAAGAGGTCAAGGTGAGGGTGATAGGTCAGACTGGGGTGGGGGCAGAGAGGTCAGGAAGAAGATTGCAGGTTAGGAAGGCAGTGCTGA
>NC_057732.1:28523690-28534780 GCF_004010195.1 Chiloscyllium plagiosum
GGAATGAGGAAACTGGTGAAATCCGAGTTCATCCCTTGTGGTTGGAGGGTTCCTAGGCGGAAGATGAGGCGCTCTTCCTCCAACCGTCGTGTTGTTGTGGTCTGGTGATGGAGGAGTCCAAAAACCTGCATATCCTTGTGGGCGCAAGTCTTGCACCTCCTGCGGTTGCAGGGGAGGGTGCCGGGAGTGGAGGTTGGGTTGGTGGGGGGTGTGGATCTGACGGGGGAGTCACGGAGGGAGTGGTCTTTACGGAATGCTGATAGGGGAGGGGAGGGAAATATATCCTTGGTGGTGGGGTCCGTTTGGAGGTGGCGGAAATGACGGCGGATGATGCGCTGTACATGGAGATTGGTGGGGTGGTAGGTGAGGACCAATGGGGTTCTGTCCTGGTGGCGGTTGGAGGGGCGGGGCTCAAGGGCGGAGGAGCGGGAAGTGGAAGAGATGCGGTGGAGGGCATCGTCGACCACGTCGGGGGGGAAATTGCAGTCCTTGAAGAACTAGTGGGGTGCCAAGGGATTAATGCTGGGCCTTCAACAATTCAAAAACAATATTATTGACTGACTGTATTGCTGTTAAATTTGACTATAAAAATATCTGGGAGAGCAAGTTGATGAGAAGATATCAAGAGTCTGCAAAAGGATATGAATATGATGGATAAATGGGAAAACATTTTGCAGGTGAAGTATAATGTTGGAAATTATCCAAATAAATAGGGAAAATAGATAAGTGGAATATCATTTAAATAGAAAGAGTGACTGCAAAATCCGGAGGTAAAGAGGGATTTGAGCGTTTTTAAATGTGATTTCCAAAGTCTGCATGCCAGGATAGCACGTAAATAAGAAGGTGAACGGAATGTTGGTTGTTCCTGCAAAAGGTTTAAGAACAAAAGTAAAGAAGTCCTGATGTGACCGTGTAGGGCATTGATGAGATCACTTCTAGAGTGCTATGCACACATCTCTTGTCACATGGATTAACGATGCATGCGCTTGCAACAGAAATCATTCAGAACATTTCACTCAGCTGATTCCTGGGATGAAGGAATTGCCTTATGAGGAAAGGTTGTGCAAATTGGACCTATATTTGTTTGAGTTTGGATAATTATATCTCATTGAAAGTAATGTTTCATTGCAGAATTTAGAACTAGGAGGTACATTTTAAAAATAAGGAGCTCCCCATTTAAAAGAGGGATAAGCAGATATTCTCAGAAGGCTGTTAGTCTTTGGAAGTCACTTCTCCAAAAACAGTGGAGGCAGCGCCTTTGAGGCCTACCTACAAGGTTGAGTTAGATTTTTGTTTGACAATGGAATCAAGGGTTATGGAGAACAGGCAGGAAATTGGAGTTAAGGTCACAGTCAGAGCAGACACGGTCTTATTGAATGGTAAGGCAGGCTTGGGCACTGAATGGCTTTTTTTCTGTTTATTTCTTGTTTTTAATACCATTAACAGATGGCAGCCTGCCAAGCAGACACTTCAAGTGCTTTCCTCTCATTAGCTATCTTTGGTTGCAAATGGCATTGTTGGCTATTTGTGCTCTGTTCACTTTTTCCAAACCTGTATTAAACATTTAAATAGATTTAAGTACTTCTGTAAGTGACAGTCTTTCCAAAGGCCAAGTTACCATCATAGTGTGCTCTGTATGCAACAGAAAGTGTGTGCTTACAGTATTATTAATGACAACTTGTATTTAGTGTTCCACTGTTCAGTAATCAGAGCTCGGATCCTGTGGTTATGATTTCACATTGAGGTTAATGAAGCTGCAATCTTGGCCTGTCAGAGAACCACAATTAGTGTTGTAAGTTATGGTTGTATGGTTTACAATGAGGGTGAGTAATGGCTAATGCATTTCAATCTGTTCAAAGTCACCCCAACTAATAATATAAATTACATGCAGGTAAAGGACAAGTGACCGTACCAGGTACCTTTTTAGTTCTTGTGAATTTTATTGTTAGTTCCACAATTCATTATAATTGCTGAATCATGCCTATGCACTTTTAGCTGTTGGTATACTCTTGAAAGCTTTAATTTATCTATAATTCACCCATTTGTGTTCAAGTTTGCATGTTATTCTTTAACTTTTTTTTTACAGATTTATCACCATCTGTTGATAGTCTTTAGGGTAGGAACAGATTGAAATACTCCTCTCAGCTATCAAAATATGTTATTACTGTTTAATGCACAGTAATAGGGGAGAGTTTTCACTTTGGATATATTGAGTTTCCAGTACAATTTGCAGCCTTTTATATTAATTCTGTTGTTTATAGTTGTTATGCTGACAGTTGCAAAAGTTGAAACTGGATGTAGCAGTCATCTGTCAAAGCTTCACCTGCGCATCTCCAATGTCATTTATTGTATCCGTATATCCCGATGCAGTCTCCTGTACATTGGGGAGACTGGACACCTCCTCGCAGAGCGCTTCAGGGAACACCTCCGGGACACCGCACCAATCAACCCCACCACCCTGTGGCCCAACATTTCAACTCCCCCTCCCACTGTGCCAATGACATGCAGGTCCTGGGCCTCCTCCACCCGACGCCTGGAGGAAGATCGCCTCATCTTCCGCCTGGGAACACTTCAACCCCAGGCATCAATGTGGACTTCACCAGTTTCCTCATTTTCCCTCCCCCACCTTACCCCCAGTTCCAACCTTCCAGCTCAGCACTGTCCCCATGACCTGTCCTACCTGCTAATCTCCCTTCCCATCTATCCACTCCACCCTCCCTCCTGACCTATCACCTTCATCCCCACCCCCATTCACCTATTGTACTCTTTGCTACCTTCTTCCTCCCCCCCCCAATTTATCTCTCCACCCTGGAGGCGTCCTGCCTCTGTTCCTGATGAAGGGTTTTGCCCAAAATGTCGATTTTTCCTGCTCCTCAGATGCTACCTGACTTGCTGTGCTTTTCCAGCACCACTCTAATCTAAACTCTGGTTTCCAGCATCTGCAGTCCTCACTTTTGTCCTGTAGCAGTCACTATTCCAAGTACTTAATAATCAGTACATTGAAGAATTTTACAGTATTGTTAAAGTGTTGAACCATTTCACAGTTTTCCATTAATTTTCCCTGAACAAATTTAGATATTTGTGTACTACTCCCTGTTTCTTGAGGGGGATTGTCTCGAATAAAGTTACTGATATCATCAATGCTGCTGTCTGGGCTCCAAATCCTGAAGTTGTACAATTTTTCTTCACCTGATAGGAACTGCTTCCATGTAGTAATTTAGACCACAGATACATAAACACACACTGTTTAGGCAGCTAGGTTTAAGTAGTAGATATCTCCATGGTTCGGGTGTGCAATATCTTTGTAAGTTGAGTTCTTTATGCTGTCATGCTAGTTTGATCACTGCCACACTACAGAATTATTTGCAACAGACTGCTTTTTGAAATTCCATGCAGAACTAAAAGTGTACCTAACTATTTTGCTGACGAATCTGTCAAGTAACATCTAATTAATATTATCACCACAACAATATCATATGTTCCAAAGTCATAATAATAGAGATTCTCATGTCTTGGCAAGTAATAGGTTGATTTTAGTTGAAGTTGATGAAGTTGCCTCAGTGAATATCTCTTGAGGTATATGTTGGTGAACTTAATGTAAATTTTTTGCCAAGAAGCGCACAGTAGGACATGCTGCAATTCTGTCTCAGGAGATATTAACTAGGATTGACTGATCCAGTTTACATGAAGCACCAAACATTGCTGCACACACTGCTAGAAGGACACCTAGAATAAATCATCAACAATATTTATATATTCATCTCTACTATTTGGAGGGAGTTATACCAGATTGTTGTATTGATTTCAATTCTATTTATAAAATTAAAAGTGTTCTTGTCAAGGCTTTTCAATTTTGTGTCATTTACTGGTGATAAAAGAATGGAGATGCATATCTGGAAGAAATCACTGGGGATGATGATGTTCCCTTTGTGTGATGAAGTATTTCATTTTCTTTTGCTGTATTGTGCTGATATTAATACTTTGATTTATGTCAAGTAAGAGCTGGAGATCTTCAACTAACAGCAAGCTTAGCTTGGACGTACAGTACAATTTTAGTGATGAATGTCTGCTTGACATTGGTTTATTCATATACAAATTAACCAACAATGCAATGAAATATTACTTCTGTGTAAACAGCTTTGACTCTTTTTCTCTTCCACAAGGAGTTTTTTAGTCTCTTAGATTATAGATGAAAGACAGGTGGTTTAGTAGCTTCAGTACTGAATTATTTGAACCCAAATGCTTGTCAAAGCTGGGATTCAAACTCAAAGCCTTTGTTCAACCCAGAGTAAAAGAGTTCTCATATGCCTCAATCATTACAAATCTTGAAGTAGATACTTATCTCTTATTTTACTCTTAATAGGCAATGTGTCAATGACAGTTATAGGACACTATTCTGTTCTTCTGGATTGCTAGATTTTGTTTAATCTTCAAATCTTTCTAAATGTTTCTTTCTGTAAACTTCAAACTTTTAAAGAATTCGTGCTTGTTACTGTATAATATTATTTCCAGATTTACCTGTTCTTTCCATCCACTTTCTTGAAGATTTCTTCCTTTCGAATCAATGAAGCTTGTCTGCTTCGTTTCTCTTGTGGAAATAGCACTTGGATATGAATATATGAATTAAGAGCAGGAGTGGGCCATTCAGCCCCTTGAACCTATTCAATAGATTGTGGCTGATTCAATCTCAAGTTCACATTTCAGGATCCCCCAATAACCTTTCAATCCCTTGCTTAAGAAATCTATCTAACTCTGCCTTAAGAATATTCGAGGAGTTTGCTTCTATCACCTTTACTGGAAGAGAGTTCCAAACACCAGTGACCCTTGGAGAGAAAAAGAAATCAAGTAGATGACCCTGATTTTTAAACAATGGCCCTCTGTTATAGACTTTACACAATTATTTGTTAAGACCCCTCAAGATCTTGTACATTTTAGTCAAGTCACCTTTTCTTGCGAAGCATAATAAAAGTAGCCTTTAACTGATTTTATTCAAATGTACAACGCAATGGAATGATAAGCTGCTTGTGCGATGAGTTTGTAAACATCTTGCCATTAATAGGTCAGCGTTCAAATACTTGCAGTCTGATAAAATAAACTCCAGAAGGAAAACTTTTTATATCATGTCCTTGAATGTTCTTGGAGTTAGCCTAAGAGTGACACTGGCATAGACCTTATTGTAGGTGACACTCCCCTTCACAT
This sequence comes from Chiloscyllium plagiosum, assembly GCF_004010195.1. Taxonomy (NCBI): domain Eukaryota; kingdom Metazoa; phylum Chordata; class Chondrichthyes; order Orectolobiformes; family Hemiscylliidae; genus Chiloscyllium; species Chiloscyllium plagiosum. Next base: position 28,528,890 of record NC_057732.1, read on the forward strand.
AATCGATAAACAGCGAAGCTCCAATCAGCAAGAAGATCAACTGACATAATAGGGAAAGTAAGCTTAAAAGGATCACATCATAGATTTAGAGATACAACAATGGAAGGTGTTAATATGAATGTAATAAAGCCAAGTTGAAAAATGAAGTTCAGCTTGAGCTATAATTTTATGTTATATAAGAACTAGGAGCAGGAGTTGGCTATCTGGCTCTTTGAGCTAGCTCCGTCATTCAATAAGATCGTGGTCGTTCTTTTCATGGACTCAGCTTACCCACTCTCTCACCATAAGCCTTAATTCCTTTATTGTTCAGAAAAAGAATATTTCTTAGCTTTAAAAACATCTCGTGAAGTAGCATCAGCTACTCCACTGGGCAGGGAATTCCATAGATTTTACAAACCTCTGGCTGTCTTGTGGAAGAGAGGACCACACCGACAGATGCACAAAGATTGTTAGGTGGACCCACACTTACTTTCCACAAGAGAGGAAAAGTTTTTAAATGCTTAACTATCAAGTCCTGCGCAATGAGAAACAAGTGCACCCATTTCAGTGATATGTGAGAGTGAATACTTCGTTTCGCAAAAATAATAATAAAACTTTCTTGAATGCAATATTTTCATTTTATGGGTGTTGTTTAGTATTATACTTGTTATGGAGTCCCTCGGACTGGGACACAGACTTTTAAAACTTTGAGACTTGCACACACTACGCGGTAAAAAATTGGACTCTTTTCCTCAAATGGTAATTGATACGACATCGATGTTCAGTTTTAAAATGGAGATTGGTACCAAAAGTGTGAAGAACTTTGGGCCAATCATAGATATATGGAGCTAGTTCATAGATCAACCGTGATCCTATTAAATGTCAGAACTGGGTTGGATGGAGCTAAATAGGCTACTCAACTCTTAAAGCTTAGACTAGATTCTGCCAATTTGAAATAAATGCTACAACCCCCCAGAGAAGTTTGAGAAACTGTGTTAGTGACCAGAACAGTGCCACAGAGGATGGGAATTAATGCTGCAGTAGTAGCTCCACTGCTCCATAAAAAATAACCTCTTTTACTGATGGAGATGTAAGAAGTTTCTGTTCTTGAGAATATGGGCTGTTGGCAGGCAAATCAATTGCCCAAGCTTATATATTTAACTATGTCATCAATGAGACTGACAAATCAGGGAGTTTCATCGTTAATTCTTTTTAATACTCAGCTATTAAGAAATTGAGAAATCTTTCTTAGGCCAGGTGGCTTTTTCTTGCCTCATATTTTACTTTGTTTTCAATGTTATATTAAATGGTTATAATAGTGTTTCTAAGATGAAAGTCTCACTACAGCAGCACAGATGTGAAATCAGCAAGTTTCTGTTGGGGCTAGTGAATGTCCAACTTTGGTTTGACTTTGGAAAAAACAACAATTTTCTGGAAAACAACTATGTTTGGTGGAATAGGTGGCAGTATGATGAGTGTTCAGCTCTTGCTCTGATGAACCTTCCCAAAATCTATTCTCCTTCAGTTCTGCATGTAAGTTAAAACAAAATTGCTAGTGCGAGTTAGAAGTGGAGAACCATTCTTGTGCGATAACTCTAACTCTAATAAGGAGCATAAATTGTCAGAATCTGCGATCAGCAACACAAAGCAAGGTCTAATTGATTCTGAGCAGTGAAGATATGACACATTCAAGTTATTGCCCGATTATTTGCCATTTTATTCATCTTTCTCTATCTTTGTGACTGAAAATAAATGTTGTGCTTGATTTTTTTCATAAATATTTGCACGTTTTAGGGAAGTACTGAATCTAAGCTGCATGGATTCCTATTGTGTGTTACATGTTTTTTTTTAATAGATATTTTTATTAGAAATTTAACATTTTTACAAGTTTACAAAAGTAAACAAAACTCTCGAGTACAAACATTGATATACAATTAAATCTTAAATATATAATAACCAAAATTTAACAAAAGAAAAATAAACTCAACTAACTACTAATCTAACCTACAACTAACCAGAGTGCATATTTAAGTCTCTTACATTATTCAAGTAAGAGAAAGAGGAAAACAAACAGCAGATAACATAGAAATTGGATAGTGAGATACATGCTCAGAATGTGTTAACATCAAATGTAACAAAACCCATATTCGTGCGGGATTCCTCTCCCAAGGGCCCCGGACCAGCCAGGTTTGTAATCTCAATTAAATAAAAGCCCTTGTTAGGATAGCCGAAATATCTGTATTCATATAATTCAAGAAGGGCTGCCATATTTTATAAAATAATTCTGTCTTTCGGTGCACCATATTTGTAAGGAAGTCAAGGGGAATACATTCCATAATTAATCTGTGCCAATTTGAAAGTCCAGGGGGCCCCTCAGCCACCTAGTTTACCAAAATAATTTTCCTTGCACAGAAAGAGAATAGAAAATAGTCTTTTCCCATGCATGTCCAGGGAGGATAAGTTCGAAAAGCCCAAAAGGAGAGATATGGGGTCTACTTTAATTTCCGTTCCTAAAATTTCTGTCAGGGCATTTGCTACTTTAGTCCAGTATCTACGGATCTTATGACAGGTCCATAGACAATGTAAAAGAGTGCCCACCTCTATTTTACATTTGGGACACATTGGGGATGCCCCTGCCTTAAATTTTTGCCAAACGATCCGGTGCTATATGGGCCCTATGAAGTATCTTCAGCTGGATAGCCTGAGTTCTGTTACAGATGGTGATTCTTCTGGCATTTTCCCAAATGTCATTCCACGTTTCTATAGAGATTTCTAGTCCCAATTCCTGATCCCATGTTTTAAGCAAATTGTCCATATCTCCCGATATTACTTCATGTAGTAAATGATAAATATTACTGATGGAGGATACCCCCATTGGTCGTAGTACTGTACATTCTCTATCTGATTTAGAAAGACTATCTAATAACATAGTCTTCGTCTGTATATAGTCTCGAATTTGGAAGTATCGAAAGAGGTCTCCATTAGGTAATCCAAATTTCTGACGCAGCTGTTCAAAAGACATCAGGACCCCATCTTCAAATAGGTCCCCTAGTCATGAGATACCCCTGGATCTCCAGAGTTTAAAAGTGGCATCTGTAAACCCCGGTTGGAATCCCCATGCTCCCACTATCGGCGCATAGGGGGATGTTTTATGTGAGTTGCCCTCATTTTGCCGCATTATATTCCAAGCCTTAATTGTATTTAGTATTACAGGGTTTTTACAGTGATCTGTAATGATTTTCCTCTTGTCTGAGAATAAAAGGTTAATAAGTGGGTATTTTACTTGAGAAGCCTCGATGTCCAACCAGATTGATTGTGGATAAGACAAGACCCAATCAGCTATGTAACTTAATAGGGAACTTAACTGATATTTCCTAAAATCTGGGAAGTCCAATCCACCCCTTGCCTGTGGAAGCTGTAGCTTCTTCAGCTAAATGAGGGGCCGCCTATGATTCCAGATAAAGGAACCCAACCAGCCATATAATTTACGTAGTGCCAGCCTCGGCAGCATCACCGGAAGCATTCTCATAGGATATACGAGACGGGGCAGGATATTCATTTTGATTAATGCTATTCTACCCAACCAGGAAATTGGAAGGTCTCCCCATCGCTGGAGGTCCTGCCTTATCCTTTCCAATAAATACACAAAATTAGCCTTATACAACTGACCAAATACTGGAGTAATAAAAATGCCTAAATATAAGAAACCCTCCAGGGACCAGCGAAAGGGAAAAAGGGAACCGTCCGCTAAGCGGGGTATCACAGCAAGGCCACCCATTGGCATAGCCTCCGATTTTGAAAAATTAATTTTATAGCCTGAGAATGCACTAAATGTATTAATAACTTGGATTAAGCGAGGTATGGACATCAAAGGGTTACTGAGGAATAGAAGAACATCATCTGCATAAAGGGTAATTTTATGTTTACCTGTACCAATCCTTGGGGCCACTATACTAGGATCAGCTCGTATAGCTTCTGCTAGTGGTTCAATTATTAGCGTGAATAACAATGGCGAGAGGGGACATCCCTGACGGCAGCCCCTACCCACACTGAAGCTATCCGAACCTAATCCATTAGTAACCACAACTGCTTTGTGATCACCGTACAATGTTGAGACCCATTTGGTAAACACCTTTCCAATGCCAAACCTTTCCAATGTGTAAAACAAATATGACCATTCAACCCTATCAAATGCCTTTTCCCCTCTAATGAAACTACTACTCCTGGTATCTTTCCCTGATGGCAGGCTTGAATCATATTCAAAACTCTTCTCATATTATTGGATGATCTACGGCCCTTAATAAACCCCGTCTGATCCTCCTTTATGATATGTGGCAGTACGGGTTTGATATGTGGCAGTACCCGTACTTTCCATTCCTGAAGAAGGGCCTGTGCCCGAAACGTCGAATCTCCTGTTCCCTGGATGCTGCCTGACCTGCTGTGCTGTTCCAGCAATAAAGTTTCAACTTTGATCTCCAGCATCTGCAGACCTTACTTTCTCCTCGATATGTGGCAGTACCCTTTCTAGTCTCAATGCTAATGTTTTAGAAAGAAAGGATTTTAAAATCTACATTTAGCAAAGATATTGGTCTATATGACGTACAATCTTCTGGGTCCTTTCCTTTTTTAAGGATAAGAGAGATATTTGCCTCTTTCAGCAAAGGCGGGAGACAGCCCTGACTATATGCATAGTTATACATGCCCATAAGTGGACCAGCCAATATTTCTGTAAATTCTTTATAGAATTCAGCTTGAAAGCCATCTGGGCCAGGTGCCTTACCGCTCTGAAGTTGCCTGATTGCGTCAAGTATTTCTTGGACTGTTAGGGGAGCATTTAAGACCGATACCTGTTCCGGAGTTAGGCCTGGAAAGATCAAATTTTTAAAAAATGATTGCATCCTCTTAGTCCTGTCTTCACAATCCTGCAATTTATATAAATCAGAATAAAATTTTCTAAAGATTGCGTTAACCTTTTTATGATCATGAGTCAAAATACCCGTACTTTCCTTGATAGACGTGATAGTCTGAGGGGCCTTTTTTTTTCAAGAAATGCTAAGTATCTACCCGGTTTGTCGCCAAATTCATATAACCTTTGTTTTGCAAATAATATTTCCCTCTTAGCCGTTTGGGTAAGCGTAGTGTTTAGAGCTGTCCTAAGGGCTGTAATCCTTTGCAATTTAATAATAGAAGATCTATCAGCGTATGCAGTTTCAGCTGCTTTTAAGCGTGCTTCGAGCAGACACTGTTGTTCTCCCTTTAATTTTTTCTGGGTCGCTGAGTAGGAGATGATCAAACCTCACGCGTAAGCTTTGATGGTCTCCCACATCATTGATGGGTTGCTAGCCATACCTAAATTAATTTCTAAAAAAGTTTTAAATTCTTGAGAGAAGTACTTTACAAATTTACTGTCTTTTATTAGGAAGGGGTCCATACGCCAATGCCGAGGGGATGTCCCATTGTTCCTCGCCTTGGTTTCCATATATACAGCAGCGTGGTCGGAAATTGCTATACTACCTATTTTACAGGATAAGGAATTTTAAAAAATCGAGGGGGCAAAAAACATATCAATTCTGGTATGGCATTTATGTGGATTGGAGTAAAAAGAAAAATCTCTGCCCTGTGGATGAAGACATTTCCATATACCTACTAATCCTAATTCTTTGTTCAAATCCACCAATTGTCTAGATCTGGGAGATACTCCTGCAGTACTCTTGGGAGCCCTATCTATTTCCAGATCCATAATACAATTAAAGTCTCCCCCTATAATTGTACGGCGGGCACCAAGAGCCATCAATTTTGAGAAGGCTTCCGTTATAAATTTAAAGGGGTGTGCCGGGGGGCCAGTACAAATTTAAAATCCCATATTCCTCTCCATTTATAAGGGCTTTAATCAGAATATATCGTCCAGATTC
>NC_057732.1:28535233-28594540 GCF_004010195.1 Chiloscyllium plagiosum
AGACAGAGGTAAAATAGAATAAGGTAACCACCTCCCCCCACCAACATTAACTAAACCCCCCGGCTTTTATATTTATATATATATATATACACACACACATATATATATACACACACATACATACATAGAATAAAAAAAAAACAACCCCAAGGTGGGGAGAAAATCGTTAAATAGAGAACAAATAAATAAATCCTTCTCCCTACCCCCCAAGATAATATTAAGCAGTAAGGTAAGAAAAATGGGGGGGATATAAACCGGAGTGGGGGAAAGGCAAACCAACATTCATTGTCTCTTACAATTTATCTAAGAGGGTCCAAAAATTCCTTAGCCTTTTCTGGCGATCCGAAGTTATACACGGATCCTTCATGGTTAAAGCGTAGCGTCGCTGGGTAGCGTAAGGAGTACTGAATATTTAAGTCCCTTAAACACTTCTTCGCCTCATCGAATGCCTTCCTCTTTCGGACCAGAGCTGGGGAAAAGTCCTGGATTAACATGACCTTGGATCCTTTATAGATCATGGCTTGGGAATCTTTTCCAAGATTTCTAGAGACTTCTAGGTGTATCTGCCTCTCCCTATAGCTCTGCAGCCAGAACAGGACCGGGCGGGGACGCTGGTTCTAGCCGGGCCTGCGTATTGCAACCCAATAGGCCCATACCACCCCTACCTGGCCTGATCCAGCTTCCAGATTTAAAAGCTGTGGCAGCCACTGCTCGAGAAACGCTGTAAGCTGGCCTTCCTCTTCCCGTTCGGGAAGACCCAGCAAACGAATATTCTTTAAGCGACCTCGATTGTGTTGTGGTTTCAGAGGTCGCGGCCTTTAGCTCCGACTCGGCACTCGATGTCTTTCATGTCTCGGTCGTGCTTTTGCAGCGCGGCCGAGAGTGAGTCCCATCGACTTCGGGATTCTTCAATGAAAGCGTCGATCTTCGCATCCAGTTTAGAGATCATTTCCACGAGGCTTGCCACTGTAGGTAAGTCCCCCGAGGCGGCTGTGGATGCCTCTGCTGCAGCTGGAGAGGGTGGGGGAGGGGTTCCTGCTTGCTGAGAGCTGCAGGCTCCCTTCCCTTTAGTCATTTTTACTGAAGATTAGATTGTTGAAATTTAATGCTGAGCAACTAATTAAATTAAACAGCTATTTTAAATGATTTGGTGAGTGTGGTGGGGGTGGGTGGCCCACTTTGCCCAAGTCTTGGAAGGAGCACTATAGACTCAGACTTGCTAGGTTTCCGCCATCTTGGATCCCCGTGTGTTACATGTTTAACTAATATAAACTATTAAAGTGTAGAAGTAATGAAACAGCAAGTAACTACTTTGCCTTCTATTTGGGCATTTAAGTAACTGGCTAATAATTAACCAAGTGTTTCTTTCTTGGCAGCAACTATTGTTCTAAATGAGCTAAGCTGGACTTCAGCATTGGATAGCATTTTCAAGAAGAACAAAGATAAAGACCCCACATTAATGTGGCAGGTGTTTGGAAGTGCAACTGGCCTGGCTAGATATTATCCAGGTAAAATAAACTTTACAGTGTGAATATGGGGATTGTATGTTGTAACTGGGAGGGAGCTGCAATTAATATGTAATAACTTACCTATACACTGGCTACCTTCACTGTATGATGTTGTGCATTTCAATCCCTGTAAAATGTGGATGGAATCATGTCAAGAGGTTTGTTTACTGGGAATCCTCCACCTTATTGTACTCCCTCACACTGATGTTACTAAAAGCAATTTGCTGCAAACCTAATCTTTGGAGTGAATGCAAAATGGGATTGTTTCAATGTTCTACTCATTTAATGAAGTTGATCCTTATTATTTGGATATGTACAGCTCTTTCCTTGTTAGCAATATATTGGTGCTGGAGAAATTAATCAGAAAAATGATGTTTTTCACATTGTTATTTTACTCTGCAGTTTAATCTTTCGTGGTCCTTTCTTATATTCATTTCATTGAACTTCTTCCTCTACGTCTATAAATAATAACTGAGTCTTCAAAGGTGTGTCACATTGACAGCGAAGACCATGGGGGTGGATTTAATTGTTCACGCTCAGCAGGACCAGAATGGTAGAGCTGTTGAAATGGAGTCATTTCCCTTTTCATTGTATTTTTATTGCTCTGTTTTTAATACACAGCTTGCCTTTTGAGGGGTGGGGGGTGGTGTAGATGGCCTACTCATTGGATTTGGTTAGAAATCACAGGCATATATCCTAATCAGGGTTCTTTAATATCACCCTGAACTGCATCTTGACTGTGGCCTACGTGATGAAATAACATAATCTCCACCACCTTGGCGACTAATGAAGAGGATGATGAGGGCCTCCATAAACTTATTATTCTACAGTCTTCTACCAATGATGATACTGAAGCACTCACTGGTGATGTCTTTACAATGTGATGAATTTAGTGGACAGTGTATTTTATAATTGTAGAAGTAAGAGTTTACTGTAGAAAAACGCAAGAGGAGATGCATACAGACATAGGTAGGAGAGGCTAGGACCCGAGGGCACAGCCTTAGAGTAAAGGGAAGACCTTTTAGGACAGTAATAAGAAGAAACTTTTTCAGCCAGAGAGCGGTGAATCTATGGAAGTCACTGCCACAGAAGGCTGTGGAGACCAGGTCATTGAGTATATTTAGGATGGTGAAAGTGAGGACTGCAGATACTGGAAACCAGAGTTGCAATTAGAGTGGTGCTCGAAAAGCACAGCAGTTCAGGCAACATTCCGAGGAGCAGGAAAATCCACATTTTGGGCAAAAGGGCTTTTGCCCGAAACGTCGATTTCCCTGCTCCTCGGTTGCTGCCTGACCTGCTGTGCTTTTCCAGCACTACTCTAATTGAAACTCCATATTTAGGATGGAAATAGCTAGGTTCTTGTTTGTCAAAGGGATCAAGGGTTACAGGGAGAAAGTGGGAGAATGGGTTTGAGAAACTTATCAGCCATGATTGAATGGTGGAGAAGACTCAATGGGCTGAATAGGCTGATTTCTGCTCCGATGTTTTATGGTCTTGTATGAAACATTTTATTTAGTATAGACAAAGTGTAAAATCTGTAGTTGCAACACTTAATTTAGTGGCTCAAAGAACTATACTAGTAATTGGCAGTTGACTTAAATTGCCTGACGCTTGACTTGTTAACTTCTCCTAGAATTAATATTAATTGGCCAGGAGAGCCAGGTGACCTTTCAGACAGGCGACAATGTACTTTTTTTAATTGGTAGAAGGAGTAGAGATTATTTCATTGATCTTCAGGACAACCCAAGTAGCTCGCAGTGAGTTGACAAGTACCTGTTGTTTTTGTTGTTATCAAATTAATTTACAAGTTCCCATATACACAGATTCATCAAATAACTGGTGATGTGTTTTTGCTTGTGTTCGTTAAAGGTTAAGAATTCACTTACTTGAACGGACTGATATATCTCAGGTTTAACATTCTTTTTGTAGGATGAAATCTTTAAGAATGTAAAACTCTCTCAGTATGACTCTGAAGTGCTCAGCAGCATTTTTAGGTCTTGGAGTGAGACTTGAATCCATTACCTTCTGACTGTGCGCAATAGTAATAAATACGGTAAGAATTATGCTTAAAGGTGCAAAAAAAGTGGGTCTCCATAAGAGAAACATTCCATTCGTGACTTATTTTTAATTTTTGACTGTTATATAGCTATTTCCATAACCTGAAATGCTTGATTTCAGAATTAACAATTTGTACCATGTCTCAATGTTATACAGCCTAATTATGAATAAATAACAGTAAAGTTGAAGTCACTGAGTTATAGGGCCGTACAGCACAAAAACAGACCCTTTGACCCAACTCATTCATGCAAACCAGATATCCAGAATAAATCTAGTCCCATTTGCCAGCATTTTATAGAATTCATCAAAACTTTACAGTCTGGAAGCAGTTTGTTCAGCCCATCGAGTCCACACCGATCCTCTGAAGAGCATCCCACTCAGATACATGCCTCCCCAATCCTGTCCCTACATTTCTCATGGCTAATCCACTTAACCTGCACATCTATGGACTGTGGGAAGAAACTGGAGCACCAGGACAAAATCCATGCAGGCACAGGGAGAATGTGAAAACTCCACACAGACAGTCATCCAAGGGTGGAATCAAACCAGGGTCCCTGGTGTTGTGAGCTAGCAGTGTTAACCGCTGAACCATCATGCTGCCCTTATCCCTCTAAACCCTTCCAATTAAAGTATCCACATGGACGCCTTTTAATATGTTATAATTGTACCAGCTTCCATCACTTCCTCTGATAGCCATATATGCAACACTCTCCACATGAAAACATCGTTCCTGGGGTCTCTGTTAAATCCTTCCTCTCTCACTTTAAACCTATGCCTTCTAGTTTTGGACTCCCCCACCCTGGGGGATAAGACTTTGGCTATTCATTCTATCCATGCCCCTCATGATTTTATAAACCTCTATAAGGTCACCCCTCAGCCCCTGACTCTCCTGGGAAAATAGCCAATGACTGCTCAGCCTCTCCCTATAGCTCAAACCCTCCAACCCTGGCAATATTCTTGTTAATCTTTTCTGAAGCCTTTCAGGTTTTACACCATCCTTCCTCTAGCAGGGAGACTAGAATTGAAAGCAGTGTTCCAAATGTGACCTAACCAATGTCCTGTTCAGCCTTGACATGACCTCCCAATTCCTAAATTCAATGCATTGACCAATAAAGGCAAGCATACCAAATGCCGCCTTCACTACTCTGAGTACCTGTGATTCCACTTTTAAGGAACTTCCCAAGGACTCTTTGTTTGACTACACTCCCCAGGATCTTACCATTATGTATATAAGTCCTGCCCTGATTTACCTTCCCGGCATGAAGCACTTCACGTTTATCTAAATTAAGCTCCATCTGCAACTCCTCATTCCATTCACCCATCTGATCAAGGGCCAGGTGTATTCTGAGGTAACCTTCTTGGCTGTCCACTCCACCATAATTTTTGTGTCATCTGCAAGCTTACTAAATGTCCCCCCAAATTCGCATCCAGATCTTTTATATAAATGACAAAAAGAGTGGGCCCAGCACTGATCCTTGCAGCACACTACTGATCATAGGTCTCCAGTCCAAAAAGCAGTCCCCTACCACTACCCACTGTATCCTACCCTCAAGCCAATTTTGTATCCAAATGGCTAGAGTTCCCTGTATTCCATGTGACCTAACCTTGCTGATTAGTCTACCATGTGGAACCTTGTTGAACACCTTACTGAAGTCCATATAGATCATGCCCACTACTCTGCTTTCATCAATCCTCTTCATTACTAAATGAGTATTTTGCATTAGTGTTTACTGTAGAAAAGGATATGGAAGCCAGAGAACTTGGAGAAATAAAGAGTGATACCTCGGAAAGTATCCATATTACAGGGGAGGAGGTGGTGGATGTCTTAAAATGCAAAGGTAGATAAATCCTGAGGACCTGATCAGGTGTACCCCAGAACTCTGAGAAGCTAGGGAATTGATTGCCGAGGTATTTGTATCATCGATAGCCACAGGTGAGATACCAGAAAACTGGAGTTTGGCTAATGTGATGCTATTATTTAAGAAAGGCGGTAAGGACAAGTCAGGGAACTGTAGACCGGTGGGCCTGATGTCAGGTGTGGGTAAGTTGTGGAGGAGATTCTGAGGGGTAGGACTTACATATATTTGGAAAGGCAAGGACTGATTAGGGATAGTCATCATGGCTTTGTGTGTGGGAAATCGTGTCTCATTAACTTGATTAAGTTTAAAATAAAACTCAAAGTCTACTCACAAAACTACAGGTTGCCACCATCCAATATGTTGACAATTTGATTCTAGAAATCCAATTTTATCTGTGCATCACATTATCCTGAATGAATTTAAATAGAAGTCCAAATTGACTCATTGTGGAGCTGAGGCATTCAAAGTTTGATTTTATACTGCGCTGAACAAACTGTTATTAGCAGGGATGGATATAAAATTGCTGCAGCTGGCTTCTGTGTGTCTAGTTTAGTAAAAGAGAATTAGTCAGGTCTACTTGATTCCTGTTGGAAATGTCCAGTTATGAATACCTGATACGTACTGAACCATGGATATCTCCCCTGCTACCACCCCAACCCCACTATTACATGATCAACAAATATTCACTGATGTGTCATAAATGTGGGAAGTGACTGCTTGAAAAAGACAAGCATTCCCCAGTGATCCTCCCCTCAGATGAAGAATCAGAGTATTCAAGGGTAAGGTTGTAGGAGGTGGAATGGGTGGAAAGAGGTGACAGATGGCAAGGAGATAAAAATACAATTTGAACTTTAAATGAGAAATCAATACTTATACACCACCGTTACCATAATAAAACACCCCAAAGTGCTTCACAGGAGCATTATAAAACAAAGTATGATAGTGAATCCCATAGAGAGCATTGGGTGCAATTGGTGCAATTTAAAGAGTGTCTTAACAGAGGAAAATGGGACTGAGAGGTGAAGAGGTGTGAGGAGGCCATTGTAGGGGTTAAAGTCTAGCCAACAGAGTGCATCCCCAAATAGTGGAACAGTTAGAATTGGATAGAAAAGAGGCAAATGGACATTGGGCATCTCTTGGTGATGACCATGCTGGAATATAACATGGGTTAGCTCATGGAATGGGTGCAACCCAGAAAGAGCCAATTCAGCCACTTGTCTCCATGTCAGTTCTGTTTAAGGGCTACTCAGCCAATGCTATTCCCTTCTTTTCCCTTGTAATCCTGGGCAACTGCTTCTCGTCATGAAATTATCCAATTCCCTTCTGAAAGCCGTGATTTAATTTGTCTCTGTCTTCCTCGCAGGCAGTAAATTCCAGAATCTAAATGCTGAGTGTTGTTATGATGTTAATACTGAACAATCCAGATCCCAGAGTGAAACCTGACTCAATAAAACCGTTAGTTTTATTTTCCTTTATGTTTATAGTGGAAGTCAGACAGTAAATGTGTTAACAAAATTCTGCCCAAGAAGAAAATAAATTATTACATGAAAGAAAATATGAATTACAGACTGAATTTTACCAAGAATCAACCAGACATCAGTTTTGGCAAGCTACATGGATGGGTTCTCTTCTACTGTAGGTTTTCTCTGCAATTTGCCTCATTACCTTTGCACCAAGCCTGGATGGCACTTCCCTCATCCTATCTTCTCTCTCATTTAAAGGTGGAAGTATTCACCCCTGCTGGGTTTGCCTGGGATACCTGGAATGGCACCATTTCTAAAGCCCACCTGTGCATTCAGTCAAGGGCTGCCAGCCAAGATTGTCCTTCACCAGGCATGTACTGCAACAGGATTTTAAAAAAAACACTTCTCAGGGCGCCTAGGTGGTATGGTGGACACTTCATTTCAAGTACAAGTGCACATTTATAAATGCATTCTATTTAAGAAGCAGGCTGCACAGGTTTCCTGTCCTTAGCGTCATCCCATTTTTGAACCCTGTCTAAGGGACTAATAACTTGTTTGTTAATGCACAACATATGATAGCACCTTCTCATTGTTCAATGTAGATAATGATATACTGGAAAGCCTTCAGTGGCAAATATACACTTTTATTTAGCAACAGCTAAAGCAAAAGCAAATGTTTTTAAAAAAAAATGATGCATTTGCTTCTGGGAATAGACAGGGTTCACTTGTTGTACGGTCAGCGATGTGTGGTCACTGCATCCAGCTAACATTTATTAGAAGTGGGTGGCATGGAGTCTGGAGTCAATACTGAGGACTCTTAGGGCAAGTAGGAATATGGGGAGGCAATGATCTAGTGGTATTATTGCTTGGCCAACTGGTATTATCACTAGACTATTATTGCTCGACTATTAATCCAGAGATCCTGGTAATGTTCTGGGCACCTAGTTTCTAATCCTGCCTTTACTATGTAGTGGAATTTGAATTCAGTAAATATCTGGGATTAAGAGTCTAATGGTCACCATGAAACCATTGTGAGTTGTCAGGAAGAGCCCCATCTGTTAGGGAAAGAAACTGCTGTCCTTACCTGATGTGGCCTACATGTGACTCAGATCCACAGGACCGTGGCTGAAAATTAATTGCCCTCTGAGCAATTATGGGTGGATATTAAATGTGGCCTAGCCAGTGAAGCCCAGATCTCGTGAATGAATTAAAAAAAAAACTTCCTCCTGACTATATATCATTGTGCCACCACCTCTGATGAATCTGTCCTGGGACAGAATATACCGAATGATACTAATAGTGTTGTCTGTGACATTGTGTGTAAAGTATGATTCTGTGACTGTGACTATATCAGACTGTTGCTTGACCAGTCTATGAGGCAGATCTCCCAAATTTGACAGTATCCCCCCCCCCCCCATTTATTGGTGATTAGGACTTTGCAGGCTCAGTGGGGCAGAGTTTGCCATGTCTTTTTCAGTGCCTAGGTTGATGCCAGGTGATCCATCCAGTTTTATTCCAGTTGACACTGGCCTTGCTGGGCCATTTCAGAGGGCAGTAAAGAGGCAACTGCATTGCTGTGGGTCTGAAATCATGTGTAGGCCAATCCTGATAAGGAGAGCAATTTTCTCTCACTAAAGGCCATTAGTGAAGCAGGTGACAATCAACAATCATTTCTCCATCTTTATTGGACTTGCAATTCCAGATTTTATTGAATGCAAATTCCACCATATGCACTGATGGGTTCCCAGAGCCTTACCTGGGTCTCTGGATTACTAGTATGGTGATAATATCACTACAATATCACCTTCTTCCCTTGTTGACAAGGTATTTGGGGCAGCTTAGTGGTTAGCACTGCTGTCTCACAGCACCAGGGACCAGGTTCGATTCCTGCCTCGGGTAACTGTCTGTCTGTGTGGGTTTCCTCTAGGTGCTCCGGTTTCCTTCCACAATCAAAGATGTGTAGTTCAGGTGAATTGGCCATGCTAAATTGCCAAGTCAGAGGTAAACATAGGGTAGGGAAGTGGGTCTGGGTGGGTTACTCTTTGAAGGGTTGGTGTGGGGTTGTTGGGTCGAAGGGCCTGTTTTCATACTGTAGGGAACCTAACCTAGTAGTTAGGGATTATAATTGAGGATAAACCCTTCAAAAGCATTTTTCAGGTTATTTTGGAGAAGTTAAACCTAAATGCAGCGAGTGCAAAATCAAATTTAAAACAACAATCAAATGATTAAGTTAGGAGCATGATTTAGAAAGACTGTAATGAGAAGAAAGGGAGAGAACAGAAAAAGAAGATTATAAGCATGCTGACCACTGTTACTTTTATGCCATAGGTTTCAAATATTTCATTATGGGGCACTTTATTGAATGCCTTTTGGAAGCACACCAGCTACATTAGCTTCATCACTCTCTCTGAAACTTTATCAGAAAACGCAATCAAACTGGTTAAATATGATTTGCCTTTGAAAAATCCACACTCTTTCCAGATGATGTCTTAAAGCTTGTTACCAAAATCAAGTGGTTTATTGTAAGTCTGTGAACCCATATATGTATAGGCATCTTCACATTATTTCCTGGCATATGTTCATCTTGCAATTGAATGTATTTTGTTCATTTGTTGCACAGTTTTCAACTGCCACTAATCACCATGTCCCTGATATGTGATGACATTTGTACAGCAGTATCACAGACTGTGATACCATTACTGCTGGTTTACTGAAGAGTAATCTAAAGCTATTGAAAATTCTGTTTCCTCTATAATGAGATTATGGATTGACGGTGTCATCTCTGTCTATCTGTGTTGGTTTCAGATTGCTTTTGTTGAGCTAATGTGATTGGACTACCAGAGAATTACCATAATTTTAACTCTATAACCAAATCATTGGCTGGTATAATCAAGTCAAGATTTGCACAGGGGGCTGTTGTGCAAGGACCATGGAGTAACCTTGCAATAATGTCACAGAGCTACCCCTTACTGAGCATACGTAGACCTGTGCAGGTAGAGTTCAAACACTGTGGAATGGGACACAGTGTTAAGCTCACATGCGCAAGAAGAATATGATTAAACTTTACCTAATATTGGATAAATTAATACTTGCCTAATGTAGGTACCTAACAAGGTCAGAACCAGGTATATCAATGATTATCATGCAAGCAGTACTTAGTATGACCATTATAAATAGCGTTACTTTGAAGTTTAGCTGTGACAACATTTCTAGACTTTGCCTTCTCCTCAACAAGCCTTTCTTGAACTTGAACCCATAGTCAGGCATGAAACCACATGATAAAAAGTTAGTTATAAAGAGTTTTTACAATTTACTTTCAATGGAAGTACTCAACATAGGTCAAGGGTGGTTAAAACATTGAGTAGATCATCCCAAATACTCTTCACAGACTTCTAATGAGCAACTTAAGAGTGCCATTCAGAGGTGCCAGGCAGCAGAAAATCTGCCCAATTTTTATGCCAGGAACGTGTACAATATTGGGTGATAAGAGTGGTACTATAGTACGATTTCACCTGTTTATAACTGTTTTATTGAAATGGGTGACCTTAAAAGACACGGTATTTTCAAAGCAACAAATGCACCAGTGTATGGTGAACAGTCTATGTTGGTACAACATGCATTTCTGCATTTGCAGCAACTTCAGCACAATATGTTTCTGTTAAAGTTGATCCTGTTTGCACTCTATTGTACACAATTTAATAATGAATTTAAATACATTCACAGCCCGATGGTGTGATTTTTCACTAACAACAATACATAAAACGAAGAAATGGAGGTGTAATTTACATAAATTACATTGGCTTGGTAATGAGTAAGGGACTACTTTCAAAACATAAGAAAATGAAGTCAATGACAGGTTATAATCATGAGCAATCTTAGAAAGAAACTGAGTTAAAAGACTGTTTTAAATTGACGTAGATTTTTTGCATACAATTGTGGTTTCTTAATTTTTCATGGATCTTACATTTTCAGGTAAGACACCGAAGCCGATTTCCTGCTTAATGGAAATATACATGGTCAAATAAGCAATATTTTACCAGAGGTACAGGCTGCAGGGCAGCGTAGTGCAACATATGGACAAGTAGAGAATATCCTTCAACAATTTTGTATTTCTTTTATGCCTATATGCTTAACGAGGACATTTGCAGAGACTTAGGCCAGAATTTTCTGAACTCCAGAGCAATACAAGCTTTAATTCGTTTTTACTATTGTGCCAGATTTCCAGCATTTCCTTGTGAAACTGGAAGTAAATTTATTGGCATGCTGATTGGCATGCATGGGCCCTTAGAGCGACCTGTAGAGTTCTATGTGCAGAGGGAATGATGTTTAAGAGTGTTGCCACCTCTGGGAAATTGAAAGTGGGTTGCAACCCTGCAATCCTATGCCAATGGGCAATGGTGCTCTGGCAGATTTACTAGTGGTGGACATTGAAGAGAAGCCAGTTTGGACCACTGTCCAACTGGGGAGGGTGACCTGCTTCCGAGAGGTATCCACTCAGAGGGCCAGCAGCTTGGCTGCCTTGCCAACACCATGACTACAAAATGGCCACTGCTGAGGCTGCAGGAAGACAAGAAAACTTCCATGCTGAAGCACACTCAAAGGGAACTCTTCTTTCTGTCCCAGAGCTGGGCAGGCACAGATAACTGAGGTTGTGATCTGTCCATCATCAATATGAAGCGAGGGAAGAGATTGCTGTTCCTCTGGCGATGATCTTTGCGTCCTCACTGTCCACTGGGGAAGTGCCAGATGATTGGAGGATGGCAAATGTTATTCCCTTGTTCAGGAAGGGGAATAGGGATAATCCTGGGAATTACAGAGCGGTCAGTCTTATGTCAGTGGTGGACAAAATATTGGAGAGGATTCTGAGAGACAGGATTTATGATTACTTGAAAAGCCATAGTTTATTAGAGATAGTCAGCATGGCTTTGTGAGGGGCAGGTCATGCCTCACAAACCTGACTGAATTCTTTGAGGATGTGACAGAACACATTGATGAAGGTAGAGCAGTGGATGTGGTGTACTTGGATTTTAGCAAGATGTTTGATAAGCTTCCTCCTGGTAGGCTCATTCAGAAAGTAAGGAGACATGGGATACATGGAAATCTGGCTGTCTGGATACAGAGTTGGCTGGCCCATAGAAGACAGAGTGGTAGTAGTTGGAAAGTATTCAGCCTGGAGCTCAGTGACCAGTGGTGTTCCACAGCCTTCGGTTCTGGGACCTCTGCTCTTTGTGATTTTTATAAATGATGTTGATGAGGAAGTGGAAGGGTGCGTTAATAAGTTTGCTGATGACACGCAGGTTGGTGGAATTGTGGATAGTTTGGAGGGCTGTTGTAGGTTGCAGCGAGACATTGACAGGATGCAGAACTGGGCCAATAAATGGCAGATGGAGTTCAACCAGGAAATGTGTGAAGTGATTCACTTTGGAAGGTCAAATTTGAATGCGGATTACAGGGTTAAAGACAGGATTCTTGGCAGTGTGAAGGAACAGGGGGATCTTAAGGTCCATGTCCATAGATACTTCAATATTGATAGGGTTGTTAAGAAGGCATGTGGTGTGTTGGCTTTTACTAGCAGGGAGATTGAGTTTAAGAGCCACGAGGTTATTCTGCAGCTCTGTAGAGTCCTGGTTAGACCACACTTGGAAAATTGTGTTCAGTTCTCGTCACCTCATTAGAGGAAAAATGTGGAAGCTTTAGAGAGGATGCAGACGAGATTTACCAGGATTCTGCCTGGACTGGAGGGCATGTTTTTTGAAGAAAGGTTGAGGGAGCACTGCTTTTCTCATTGTAGCGAAGAAGGACGAGAGGTGACTTGATAGAGGTGTACAAAATGTTGAGAGGCATAGAGCGGGTGGCCAGAGACTATTTCTCAGGCAGAAATGTTTATCACGGGGGGCATAATTTTAAAGTAATTGGAGGAAGGTTTAGGGGAGATGTCAGTTTTCTTTACACAGAGAGTGGTGGGTGCGTGAAATGCGCTCCCAGCAGTGGCAGTCGAGTCAGATACATTCTGGACATTTAAGTGACTCTTGGGGAGGCACATGGAAGATAGTACTAAGAAAGGTAGGTTAGTCTGAACCTAGAGTAGGACTAAAGGCTGGTACAACATTAAGGGCTGAAGGGCCTGTATTGTGCTGTTCTATATTCTATGTCCTATGTTCTGTGTAATGTTAGATCCATGGGGGCAGCCATTCCCACCAGAGGTCCTTCTCTCAATGACAATGAAGAGGTAGTGGCTGGTTTGAGTGGTGGTGGCAAGTTAGAATGGGGTGTCTTCTGTATAGAAGTGGACATTGACCCTATATCTTTGAATGGTGTTAGTAAAGGGAAGCAACTAGATAAGGCGGAGTCAAGTATATGCATTTGAGAGATAAGGGCATTTCAGGATAGGTGACAGAAGAAGGAAAGCCATTGCTGCTGATACTCTGGTAATGATGAGACTCAGTGAAAATATTGAGCTGGAGAATGGAGCAGAATTGTTGGGGAAGGTGATCTTCTAAAGTAATTTTGGTGCTGTTTCAGGGGATGTGATTAGTGAGATTCAAGCAAAAGTTCTAGGAGCTGTGGCTCTTCATATTGAATGCAATGGAATATCTGATTTTGAAGCTTTGTTATATGGTATTAAAAAATAGGTGCCAATGTCAACACTTATAGAGCCAATCAGGCGATCAGTGTGGAATGCATGCTTCATTTTTTGAAGCTTTGATATGAGTGGCAGCTAGGTATGATCCCATGATTACTCTAAAGTGAGGCTTTTATTGTCCTATTGTTGAAGTATCCCTTCAGTTGGGAAATAGGCAGGTTAAGTTAAAAGAAAACCAGATTGGCATTGTCGATAAACATTCAAATTGTACTGAATAAATTTTATCTATTTATCAACAATTTGTTACATTTGAGACTTTGGGTTGAAAATTTTCTTCAGGCAATTATCCGAAAGGTTAACTGAATCAAAAAGTGTACCCATGTTTAGGAATTCTATATGTATTCAAATTGAGTGTTGTTTTTGGCAATCTGCTTTATTGCACATGAAGTATACAGTTTGTTTTAAAGCATAGGAAGGACCGCACTGCTAGCTGCAAAGTCCTCACCAATATCTGCTTGTATTTTGATATTGCAATCACACAAATTTTCCAAGGACAAGGTTCTGTATGTTGAGGGAGTCCAACACCGAATTGGGATTTCATGAAGGGGTAATTTAAGATCAGTCCTTTTATTTGTGTGAAAAGTTCCTTCAATTTGAAATCACTTAATGCAATTTTTGTCCAGTTGGTATTTTTAATAAGCTAGAAATCACAGTCATAACTATCTTTGGTAATTTCAATGTTATATAAAATTAAATTGCCAGTGTTAGAATTTGGCTTTTTAAAAATGCATTAATTGAAGGGAAGTAGGTATTGCTGGTCAGTCTAGCATTTATTTATCATCACTAATTGTCAAGAGGGCAGTTGAGAGTCAACCATATTGATCTGGAATCACATTTAGGCCAGAGGAAATAACAACAGCAAATTTTTTTCTAGCAAGGACATTATTGAACCAGTTAGTTTTTAATAATAATCGACAATGGTTACACGATTACCATTTGGCCTGCTCTTAATTCTAGATATTTGTCAAATTCAAATTTCATGGCAGGATTCAAGTCCACATTTTCAGAATATCTGCCTGGGGTTCTGGATTACTCGTCTAGTGATATCAGCACAATGTTACAGCTTTATACGAGGTTTAAATGATACATCAGAAGTAAAATGTAGATTGGGAACAGATGGTTTAAATGGGGAGGGGATAAAGAAACAGGTGGGACAATTAAAAAAAACCTCTAACACTAATTTTCATCTGAGAGAATGAGATTTCACACGTCTAAAATGAATTGTTCAAGTCCAGAGAGGTCATTTGCCAGAAATCATTATTTTAGTTCCATTAAAAAAAACTGTCTGTTGCTCTGTGATTTTATACAGTTTAAGCAGTTCTGTAGGCCTCCCAGTCTATGTAATCATGGAGGCATCACTGTGCAATCATAGACCCTGTCTAAAATTTCTTGTGACCCATAATATCATTTATCTTAAACCACACTCCATGGTTATGTCAGGAACATGAATTATCCCCAGTATTACTCAACACCGATTAATCTAAACAATGTTCACAGATTGGCAACAACAAAGTGTTTTGTATCCCCTGTCCACTCTTTAGAACCCTCCCTGATCATAATCTAAATCTCTACACGAATGACTTATTCACCATTTTCTGATTCTGAATTGCTTGAGCATAACTTAAGCAATGGAAAATCTTGCATAAATAGATACTGCAATACTGCTCCAGGATTTCCTTCTTCAGCTGAGGAAAGAATGAGGTTTTTGCAAAGTCTATTCATGTTACAATTCTCTCTGCTGTATAAATAATTCCATACATCTACTCTATCTTTGACTGGCTCCCTTCATTTAAATTTCCTTATTGTGTTTGTATTTATCTGGTATAGCACTTCCAAAATTTATAATGATAACAAGAATAAGTCACGACTGCTCATCACTATAATGCAGTAAATCTGACAGTAACTGCTGGAGTCAGCACATGCAGCATTAAACACAAATGTGGAAGTGACTATCAGATTCTCTGTTTGTCCACAAGGTGTGCTGTTGCAATCCTTATCGATAGACTCAGCATTAAAATAATTGTAATAGTATGCATTTTGGGTACTTGTCTTTTAATTTTAGATTCAACGGTGGAAGATGTACATTCAAGAGTTTTTCTTTAATGCAACTAAAATAATGACTTTGTCAAATGAACTCTCTGGACTTGAGCAATTTGTTTTAGAAGTGTGAAGGCTCATTCTCTCAGATGAAAATTAGTGTGAGTTTTTTTTAAATGTCCCACCTGTTTTATTTTATTCGTTCCTCCCTCCCTGTCCCCCACTATTTAAAACATCTGTTCCCAATCTACATTTTACTTTGTATATATTTCCTGTTTTTTACTTCATAGTTGAAACATTGCAGAGGAATTTTAATCCAAGTTAGTGTATTGGCTTGATTACAGGTGTAGGTCAAACCAGAGAAAGTTTCAAACTCAGCAGTATGCTGGCTCCAAATTCTAAGTTTTGTGAAAATAGGACAAGGAAGGGCAGCTAATGTGCTTCCAAGAGGTGTATTGACATTCTAATGATCTTAATAAGACTGGTAGCTTTTAATTTAACTTGCTTTTCAGCAGCATCCTGGTCTCCCAGCTGAAGTAAGCTGAGATAAGTTTATGGGTTCAGGCAAGTGCCTTTTCTAGCTCTACCAGGAGGAATAGGTGTACTTTCTCACTTTCTCCCCTCATGATAGTCTCCTTCATACAAAGACTCTTGGAACAAGGGTTGGCTTACTGCCACTACCATCACTCCATCCACCTCAATATGGGGTGTAACCTCCATGTCCCATTCAACTCACGGAGTGTGTGTGACTGAAAGCTTTGCTGAACTAACCCAATACCTATTGCTCACCAGGGTCATAGGTCAGATCTTTCAGGTGCTGTGGCAGGTTTTAGAATGCACCTCACTCAACTGGCTTCCCATCAGAAATTTTGCCCACATATCTTTCTTCCCTTACACCAACACTTAGCTCTCAATAAATATTCAGGCCATACTGTTGCTTGCATTATCTGGAGATTCCAGCAACTCCTGATCCACGGCATTTAGTTCAATAAGATGCCAAGTTAAAGAAAAGTTTCCCTGGGCACGTCACAAAAGATCTTTGGGCATCTGGCAGCAAGGTAAACAGTGAATGTTTTCCTTTATCACTGATAATGAAACCTGGATGTACTGCTTACTTACTGAAACAGATAAACTTGGTTACTGTACAATGTATCTGCTCAATAACATTGAGAACAATAGGTTTGTTCGTATTGCTGCAAGTGGTAGGGGGGAGGGGTGGGCATAATTCTGTGCTGCCAAAGCTAGCTAGTGTTCTTTAATTTTCTTAAACACAGAATCACTGGATTTTCTGGTTCTTTAACTGAATTGAACTCATCCACACAGCAAACTTTTTTGTGCACAGTGAATGGCATACTATGGGACATTTAGAGCCAAGTTATTCATATGTAATTAAGTAATAATTACTTTTTTTTTCTGAAAGAAAGCTATTATTGCCGCCTTGTTCCCAGTAAACTTATTTTTCTATGTTGGCATGTGATATATGAAATTGAAGGTAAATATGTTTCTGTTATAAATGATGAGAGCTGTTTCTCTCTGAA
The DNA here is from genome assembly GCF_004010195.1 of Chiloscyllium plagiosum. Taxonomy (NCBI): domain Eukaryota; kingdom Metazoa; phylum Chordata; class Chondrichthyes; order Orectolobiformes; family Hemiscylliidae; genus Chiloscyllium; species Chiloscyllium plagiosum. Next base: position 28,552,340 of record NC_057732.1, read on the forward strand.
AACTTGTCTTAGTTCATATTAAAATGTAAGCCTAAAAGGATATTATTGCTTAATTTTCGAAGCAGTTTTTTTTGGTTTCTACCTTTGTCTTTTGTATCTTTCTTGACTGGCACCGCCTAATAACATGGGATTTTCTCAAGTATGATCAATGCATTTTCAGAGACCTGCAGAGTCAAAGTGCTAATATTACTCAATGCTGTCTTTCAACATTGTTTTAATTAAGACAAAAAAAATGGAAAGAAGCACTTTCTTTCACAGTAACCGATTGTTGAATATATTAGAAATCACAAGTGGTACATGTTCTGCAAGTATTGAATTTATTTTGAAATCTGTCTTTTGAAAGGAAAAATATTAAACCATTTATGACATTTAGAAAATGTATAGAATGGACAGCCTGATATTAAATAGTAAATCTATGGATTAACATTTCAGGATTCAATGCTTTCAAAATAAAGTTTTAAAACATTATCAGTAAGTTAAAATTATCATTATTCTATGTGGATTATTACATTTTACATATTTATTTACATATTATAATATTTTGATCCCAGCTGATGTTAATATTGGCCAAGTCAGTTCCCAAAGTGAAACCTGGCCTTACAGATTCTCACTTTGCTTTTTTCTAACTGTGGAGGTCAGTTAGTGAACTCACTCATATAAGCCTGCCAGTGTACTTTTAATAAAATGAATAAAATATTTATTAAATAGGAATGCTAACAATATTACAGCAGACAAAAAAGTTGGCAAGATTTCATCGCAATCATCAGAAAATGAATCAAACTCACAGGATTCCTTTTATTGCAACAGAATTCCTTACAAACCCCAAAGTCCTAGTAATGATTTACCACAATCTCCACTCCCAGGCTTCTGGCACATTGTGGCACCATTGCAACCAACTTTTGTCTAGCCATTTGATTTGATTTGATTTTGTTTGATTTTGATTTGGTTTATTATTGCCACATGTACTGAGATTCAGTGAAAAATATTGTATTTTGTGCTGTCCAGATAAATCATACAAAAGTACATCAGGTTATCCCATCAAAATACAGGATATCCCAACAAAATACAGAATATCGTCTTATAGCTGTAGAGAAGGTGCAGAGAAAGATCAATTCTAATTTCTGCTCCTTCACTAAATGCATTTTCATCAGCTTCCAGAGAAAGCAGAGTTAATATTTTGAGTCCAGTGACCTTTCTTTAGAATTCGGTGCAGATTGAAACATTAACACTGCTTTCTCTCCACATACACTGCCAAAGCTTCTGAGTTTCTCCAGCAACTTCCGACTTTGTTTTAGATGTTCAGAGTCTGCAGTTCTTTGTTTAACTTTACGAATTCATTAAACGCTGTTTCTAGCAGTCTTGCAGAATTTCCTATTGGAGAGTTTAACACCTTTGCCTTCACTCTCTGGTATGCACACAAACTGAGGTGGTCGATTGCTCCCTTCGGATTTTTCTCTATCTTTGTGTGCCCTTGAACCTTTGTCACCAGTCAACACCCAGTTTTTTTTATACCTCTTTTGAATGCACTGAACTATTAATCTCCATCTCTTCACTTCCAATGTTGTAAAGCCTCTTTAAAATGCATGTATATAAATAGGCCTACAGACTTCTCAGCACTAAACTTACAAAAATAGCCCTAAAAATGAAACCAAAAAACTGTTTAATGCAGAAAATACAAAATATTAATTAAATTTACATTTGCATTGTCCAAACAATATTAAATACAATTTTTATTGTTGGCTAGAAATTCCAAGAAGGCCATGTGCAAATATGTTGTGTACCCATGCTGTACACCTGCACACGGAAATGCGGGATGACCCCATTTGGGCGATAACAGTGCTGATTGGGAATTGTCTGTCTGGACCCACTATTAAGCATTCCTTCCAGGCAGCTTTTGGATTATACAAGCTGAAACATTGGGAAGGAATTTACTGATCTGGAATGGTGAGTGATAGACTGGAAAAATAACTGGAAGCCTTGTTGGAATGTTCCCCCAATGCAGTCCGACCACTAGGAAGTTTCTCAGTGGCAGGACCCGATATGAAATTCATTCCCTGCCAGATGGAGGTAAGGTAGCCTGCTGAAATATTCAAATCCTTTATTACGGTGATTTTCTGGAGCAGCTCGCTGCTTCGTTTCAACACCCATCCTGTGGCTATTGGCGATCCACTGGAGATAGAGATTTTATAACGAAAGGAAATGGTTGGTGAATGAAGAAGACTGTAACTCAAGTGTATCATCCAAAGAGGATAGCCTGCTTAACCCCACTCATGTAAGTTTTTCACATAATAGTTTGATATCTTCACGGTGAGGTACCTCCTCTATCGCTGATCTCCCTTAGCAGCTTTCACCTCTTCTGATGGGGCTGACAAGGATTCAGACTTGCTGATTCCCTTATTGGGCCTGAAGCAAATCCATTCTGGCTGAAGCCCTCAAGTAGACAGTTGGCCCAGAGCATCCATTTAGGAAGTTCTTTTCTGGAATATTGTTGAGCCAAAAACAGGGTCAGCATTTGCATTTGGCCTCAATGTGGGGGTCATGAAGCCCACAGTAAAACTGTACCCATCTTATTGATTGATTCAAAAAATGATAATAAAGTTACAAAGGCCAGTTTGAGATGTTTGAGCATCTTTATTAACATTCATCTAGATATTTAATGCAATGGAAAGCTGAATGATTTCTAATTTGCCTTTTTTGAAGGTGACAATGAATTCCTTAAAGCATTGAATCACAAATTAAATTGAAAATGTCTCATTATTCTTTTATGAAAAATGTGTTAAATCCAGAAAAATGTATTTTGTTGGTGTTTTGTGTGCAATAACCTCTCTCAGTCAGGGGAGTTTTTTTTAAATCACTGGAGACTTAGGTTTGTACTTGCACCAAGAAAAGAAAACATGTTTTTTGTCACTAATTAATGCTTAGATGTCTATTCAAGGGTTGTTATTGCCTTGTAGCATGATGAGCTGTCCTTTGTGAGTCCCCACAAGCAGATTTATTACTGACCTTCACTAGAACCATATTGCACTCATACCATACTTGATATTCATAGAATTGGAGAAATGAAATAAGAAGCAATGTCTATTAGCCCATTATATATGCACCTGTATTTTTGTCTGCTTATTTTGACTGGAGTTTTGATTAAGGACATACTAATAACATAGATGTTCAAATAATAGTGATGTTGCAAATTCAACATTGTGACTTTGGCCTCTTAATACAAGTTAACACACTTCTTATGAAATCATATCAGTTGGGAATTAAGTAAGCATTGGAATAAGCAACAATTTTGAATTGAAAGGTAATACATTGACCTTAGAGGGGATATAGTGCAGATTCAGTGTGAGGATCAATGTACTTCAATTATTCCACTGGGTATTGGCATCACCATCAACATGTATTGCCCATTTCTAATTTCCCTTAATATGGTGGTGAGCCACTTCTATGAACAACAACAATCCATACGGTGTGTAAGTACACCCACAATGCTGTTAGGGCGGGAGTTCCAGGAGTTTGAGCCAGCAACACTGAATGAACTACAAGATATTTTCAAATCAGGATGGCAGTGAAACTTGCAAGTGCTGGTGCTCCCATGTATCTGCTGCCGTTGTCCTTTCAGATTGCTGAGATGGCAGATATGGAAGGTGCCATAGAAGGAGCTTGCCTTGTATTCCCTTGAACTTATAGCATTGAGGGAGAGGTCTAATCATGGTATTTAAACAAGAAAGGAAAGCATATGACAGATACAGAGAAAATGTTTCCTGTGGTGGAAGAAACCAGAAAGAGGCATAACCTTGAAAGTAGATCAAGGCCCATTAACCATGAAGTTTAGAAAGTACAAACCTGGAATTCTCTAATTTGAAGGCTGAAAATGGGTCAACTGAAATTTTCAGGACTGAAATACATTAAATTTTCCTTAGTTAAGGTGTCCAGTGATATGAAAATACTGGTTAGACAGAATTGAGCCATGACCTTAAAGAATTGTAGACTTATCAGGCAATAGACTAAAAGGAATCAATACCTTACTACTTAGCCATGTTCCTATCATTATAATTTGCCATTGTATTGTTTATATTTCTGATATAGTTACTAGTACTTTCACCCGTGATGTCCTGAACTCCCTGTCACAGGGCTTAAGATCATAACACAGTGAGTGTTGCATTATTAAAGCTGCTTTCCTTCAGATGAAATATTAGCCAGAGGCCATGCCTGCTTATTCAAGTGAATCATAAAATCTCCATGCACAGGGCAGAAAAGGAATTCTCCCAGTTCCCAATGTTCCTCCTTCAACTAATGCCACCAGAAAAAAACCCCAATAGATTAAATGGTTAATCATCGCATGGCTGATTGTAGGACTTCACAAATAATGATGCCATATTTGCCTACGCTACTATCAAAATATTTTATTGAAACTAACAGTTTACTAATTCTAATGTCCTGTTTCCTACGTCCATCAAGCCTAATTTATGCTGGTGTGCATGTGGCCTGTAATTTTATGTCATCTACTGTGACACCTTGTGAGAAATCAAGTGAGAAAGATGTTTTTTCCATTCATTCCTAGAAGTTCAAATTATAAAGCAGACATCTTCCAGTGTGATATGAATTTCAAGAATCTTTCCAGCCCCTGAATGATGTGGGCATTAGTGAGTCAGTGGGAAAGTAGGGAGGGATCGATAGAAATGAGATTCTCGACATAGGGAGATAAAATCTGATTCTCTATCCAAATTCTGAGTAGCAACACAAGAATCTCACTTGAGTGGTGAGAGATGGATTTGCATCTATATACATGCTTTAGTATGGCTTTATTATTAAATCACACCTCATTGATGTGCAGTTTTCATGCTCCCATCTACTGGATAGAAACTAGATGTGACAATCCTCGACATGAAAGTCAGAGCAGGTACCTGCGACTCCAGTTCACTGCTCGCTCCTGAGGGGTTCCATCATGGACAACAATCGCCAACATCTTTGGACATGCTCCAAGCATCCACATTCCCAATCCATGGAGGTTGGCATTGCACACGTACCAGCCTCACCATACTCTCCAGGTCAATCTCTGAATCATATACAGTACACATCTGCAATCTGATACTGCACTTGGAATGCATCAGCACCTATCAGTGTAATGCTACTGTCTGGACACTCCACACACAGGGTCAGGCATCCAGCACATTGATTTGACCAGGGCACACCTTCAGGCACCTCGCTTACTCTGTTAGTACACAGTCTTATGTCCACTTGCAATGTCACATCTCTACATGTTCTTGCCATTTTTGCTCTCTCCTCTCAGTTAGATTTTAAATGCTGACAATACTTTTGTCTTGGCTTACTGCTGCAAAGCCAGGCAGCTTGACTTGGTTGCCAGGCAATCACACGCAGGGGTGGACATTTTGCTGTATGGCACCATATCAATGTCACACCAACACTTTATACCAGCAGTCTGCATGGCAAACTCACTGCATGTGCTTCATCCAAATGACCATGTCTCAAAGTCTAAGTGGAGCAGTCCTCAGTCAGAGGGTCTTGGCACAGTAAGTCAAGGGCATCATCCTCTTCAGGCCAGAGACTTGGACAATAGTCAGCCTCTTGGGGCAATCAGAGTCAAGGGTTCCATAACTTTACCGTCTGAGAAGTGGGCTATGGTCAGTCCTGCAGGTCAAGTGCAATCAGTTTGGGAGCTGCATCGTCAGTCAGGGGTCTTTTCAGTCATCGTTTGGAACTGACTGTCCATGTTGGTCAGGGGGAGGCCATGGTCAGTTCTGGATACAGCTGTCTAAAATGCAAAGGAAGTTATGAGGGCCATTGCTGTTATAGGAAAGTTGGGGAGGTCAGTTGTATGGATTGGAGGCAACATGCTGGGATGCAGAGGGGACAATAATAATGATGGGCAGAAAATCAACATGTACATGGGGGTGGGAGACAATATTACATTGGAGGAACATAGGTTACTGCAGGATAGAGAATTATTGATGATCACAATCAATCTGACGTTGATGGGGTCAGTGTAACATGATGGTTGGCATGACTAAGCTGTCGGCTCATGCTGTGAGCATTGGGTGAAGAATAGCACCAACTTAGACAGGGGTTTAGTGTCACATGACACTACAGGTGAATAATTTTATAGCTTGGCTCTTAAATAACAATTTTTGTTTCAATGTGTATTGTATTTGAGATGAAGTGTCAGCCATGCCACCTCTCTGCCCCGGGGAACATTTGTATTTTGTTCCCCTCTCACTACATGGACAATGAAGGGCATCTCCAGGTTGGCAGTACTTGATCTCGTGCGCACTGGTCTTTGTACATAGTGTTGACACTGGAGTGCTGGAGGTCCCAGTGTGAAAAACCTTGCTAGGGCTTAGGGAGAGAAATACTCTGTGAAACTTGCCAAAATTGGTGCTTAGCTTATTTCTAGTAAAATTCAGAGCACAGAATGATATTTTCTAAACTGGCAGGAGTGAGTCCAAACTGTTGAACTCGCCAAGCATAAATCAGCTGTCATCACAAACAGTGTTGTGATATGTTTTACCTTGATGAGAGTACGCAAACCTAAATGATTTTATCGAGGAGAGCTGGCCTGTTTATCAAAGCTGCAAGCAATGCCCAATTTAATAGAGTCATAGATTAATGTCCATTAGTAAATGCCTATTATGTCTATCTGGAGATAGATTCAGCTGTGATGGTTACATCAACACCAAACTCATTGATAATTAATTCAATCTTTTGCTTCTTTTGGAACCTGAACTTCAATATCATGTTCATCAAATTCCGCAGAACTCCTTTGACCAGTTAATCTGGGGAGACAAAATCTCCTCGAGATAGGCCTTCATTTTATGCAAGAAGGATGCTTTTACATTTCTGAGAGGAGATGCTCCCTCAGAAGTTCCGAGCTGCATGTCTGTTCTAACGGTTCAGTCATAGCGCAGAACTGTCAGGAAGGAGGTGAACCATGTTCCCTTTCATGGCAGTCACTTAATGTGTTCCCGACAGGCATTTTGACAATTGCTGTCAAACTGTGAGTACATAGGGTGAGTGTGATGTTAAGGTGCTGGGAAATTTGGGTGGCAGATAAGTGGGATTCCAGCTGGGAGGAGTGCCAGCTGTAGAGGGGTAGGCTGTCATAAGCGGCAAGATGAAGGTGTAAAGTTGGTAGAATACCACACTGCCAGGTAACTAGAGATCCGACTGGGCAGAGTGACAGGTAGGTAGGGGGTACAATGTCTGGGTGAAAGATGGCAACAGAAGTGATGCACTGTTTAACATCCGTCGGAGAGGGTGGGCGAAATTGGTTCAGCGCGGGGAGGGTCAGGAACAGGTTGTGAAGGGTTGGAAAGTTGGGTCTGCTGTGGCTGAGGGTCAGACAGGGCGGTTCTGTCATGTCAGGTCTGGGTTCAGCATGGGCCATTGGCAGCGGTGTCGCAAGGAAGGCAGGAGTCCAGGAGAGGGAGGGGTTCTGTCATGGTCCATTGTGAGGATAAGGCACTGTCAGGTTAAGTGTGCAGTTATTCAGGAGTTAGACTGCTTTTTTAATGGTCCAACTTTGCCTGAGTAACTATCTCATTTGGTTTCATTGGAATCATCCAAAATCTCTGACCTAAATGAAGACTTTCAGAAGGTTTGAGACTTAATGGATTTGCTGAATTGAAAATTTAATTTCCCAGGCAATAGGATATCTGGTCAGCATGGACAAGTTGGACCAAAGGGTCTATTTCCATGCTGCACTTCTCTATAACTCTCTGACCCTAATTCCTTTGGAGTGTGTTATGATGGGGTTTCCACAGGTTTGCCATGCGGAACTCCCATCTATACTGGAGTAACAAATGTCTGGCCAGTGGAAAATCCAGGCCCTGGCAGTGCAATGTTTTGAAAATTACTTTTTTCCCATTATTGCAAAGATCAGAAACTGCACTATATCCATAATGATCCTTGCAGGCAAATCATGACAGGAGATAATAGTGTGGATAAGTTGATGTAGACCATTGCTGTTCTGATTATTTCTCTCTCTATAAGATGCATTATTTGAAGTCGTTGGATTGATACGAGTCTTCTGATTACTGCATTGCTGGTAATTGCCATCCCTCCCACTGGCATTGCCCAAATGGGCACCTGCTAATTGGGGTGGCACGGTGGCTCAGTGGTTAGCGCTGCTGCCTCACAACACCAGGGTCCTGGGTTTGATTCCCATCTGTCTGTGTTGAGTTTGCACATTCTCCCCGTGTCTGCGTGGGTTTCCTCCAGGTGCTCCGGTTTCCTCCCACAATCCAAAGATGTGCAGGTCAGGTGAATTGGCCATGCTAAATTGCCCAGTGTTAGGTGCATTAGTCAGGGGTAAATATAGGGTAGGGGAATGGGTTTCTCTTCGGAGGGGTGGTGTGGACTTGTTGGGCTGAAGGGCCTGTTTCCACACTGTAAGTAATCTAATCTAATCTGTAAACTATCAGAGCACAGAATTGCAGCCTGGGAACTGGCCACTATGATGGATTGGCATCATTTTAAATGTGTATCAAATGTTCCTTCCAGCCGTTCTTTCTTCATGGTAATGCCATACAAAGGTAGACCGATGAGAAATGGCATTTGTAGCCTTTACTGTCGAGTTGGTAGATGTCAAAATCTGGCATTTTCACACATTGAAGGTTATTTAGGCTAAACACCACTAAAAAACTCACTCTGGAAGATAATTCCCAGTTGCAGTAGCCACAGCACAAACTGTCTGCAGGTACAATTTTTTTTCTAATTAACCTGGTCAGATGTTATTACATCCCTCTGGGGCAGGTGGGACTTGAACCTGAGTCTCCTGGCTCAGAAGTAGGGACACTCCCACTGCACCATCAGAGCCTTTGTGCTGGTATAAAAATTCTTCCCTTTCATCCGTTTCAGCCTGTTCTAATCGCTGTACCTTATCATTCTCATTCTTCTTCCTGCCAATGCACAATGGGAGAAGGACCAGAAAATTTGGAATTCCAACTCCTGGCTCTTTATTTAAATGAAATGAGAGTTTTCTTTTAGTTGTTTGTGGGAAGAACCAAGTAATTTTATTGAGTTTAAAAGCATCGATTTTGAGGCAGAAAGTCCTGGCCAGAATAAATAGTTCCCCTGTTGAAATGTGACAGAAAATCAAAATTTACATGGACATTCAAGACTATTACTTTTTGTAAAATTGTGAGCGGCATTCTCCATGAATGTTGCTTCAGTCTGTTCCCTATATCCTTCCTTTCATTATGACGCTGGCATACAAAGTGCGACAGTGCAGGTACTAAGATCGAACTGTATCCCACAGAGATAAAATGTCAGACGTGCTTTCCCTGAATGTGATAGACTGTTTGCAGATTCCTTCCTCTCGGGTTATTTTACTGAACATGATTTGCATTTTGCAGTACTTGTTCGATGAATCAGACATAGTGAATGCCTGTCAGCCTTGATCCATCATTGAAGACTCAGTTATAATTCAATTCCTACAAACCTGATCTCCAAACGAAAGGCAGTAACTTATATTTAACGTGATGTTAACAGCAAACTGCATAATAGGAAGTGGAATTCCTATATAGATGAATTGTTGCTCCAGTTACTTGTCTCAAGAAGTTAGAAAGCTTGCTGCCTTCATTATTTTTGAATTAGTTACTGGAAATATAAATGTTCACCTGGGTAGGATGAAAAGAAAATTGCATTTCTACAATACTATATCCCTCAGATGTCTAATCGAACTTAACAAGCAGGGAGTTCATTTGAAATGCAGTGACAATAACTTGGCAAGCACTTTGCTGTTCCCTTGGATCTTGCAGTGTACAATGAGTAGAATGACCGATTAATCTGGTTTTGGTGGTTGTGTTTGAGAGAAGAACTTTGCTCAGGTCTAATTCATCTTAGATCTTCCTAAATAATCTTAGTCTGTTTGAAATATGTGATGGACTCTTTAATATCTATCTGAATCTCTGCATCATTTGAAGGTCTGCATCTCTAATAGTCCAGTACTTTGCTGAAGTTAGAGTACTCAGTACACATTGCATTCCTGAAATGAACTGCAATTCTTTGATTCAGAGTTGTCATCAAATAAACTGAGCTGGAAGCTAAAATACTCATACCAGAGTGATGACAATGTTAAATTGAATCAAGTAGCCCTTCCTTACAAGTAGAAGGTACAATTAATGGGCAGGGGATCTAGGTAACTACTGGTTGCCTAATATGTCAGAACAGGAAATTAAAAATATCCATGAAGTAAAACACTGTTTGAATTTCTAGCATTCCAGATTTCCACTGTGAATCTTATAAAGAGGAGGTCTCAGATTAGGTTTCAATTGATGAAAACCTCTGTTTCAAGGTGCGACTTTCAACTGACAGATTTTTAAAAAAATAATCATTTTGTGATACGTGGGTGGCACTGGCTGGCTTAGAGTGTTACCAGGTTGTGTAACTTTAATATTTGCCAATTTAAATGTCTAGTCATGACTACAATTAAGAATCAATTGCCATTGCAGAAGAGTTCCTCTGAGCTTGCTGCAAAGAAATTATAAACCCAGTGCATGAAAAATATTTAAGATCTCATTGCACTCACCCAACCTATCCCATTCTTTTCCAGCAAATGCAAAAATTAGTCTTCGAACAAAATAAATAAAATAATTAAAATAATTAAATAATCTGTGAGGTAGGTATGGTGGGAAGGGTATAATACATTCTACCACACTATCACTGCAACAGCATTTGGAGAACACTGCAAATTTCTAACATTATACAGTGAAAATATGACTGTTCTCTTCAAAACAGTATTTTTGTAATATGTGGTTGCACAAATGTGTTGTTATCATACATAATGCATATGTACTTATGAAAGGAAAGTGCAGCTGAAGCTATGTACTCCTTGTTTGTGTAAATGAAATTGGGACTTGAGAATGGAGGCAAATAACTACAAAGGTTTTTCAATGTTGATACCTTTGGCTTTTGATATCACAGGTTACATCAGGTCTTCGGTCATTACAACCTTCAAATGAAATGGAAAATAAAGTAGTTGTGACTTTTGAAAAAATCATCGAGAGTAAAAATGTTTTTCTTATCAGTGCGGTCTCACAATGGTAAATTTTGACTTTTAAATCTTAAAGTGAAATTACAGTGGCCTACAATAGCTAGGAGCCAAGTGGTTCCACAAATTAGGAATCAAATGTAGGATTTAAAGTTCAGGAAGCTGTGCAAGTTCACTTTGTTAGATGTATCATTAAAAAAGGAGAGAGAGAGAGAGAGAATTGGATGAATACTTGGAAGCAAACAACTTAGTGTGATGAAGAAAGTGCAGTGAGAGGGACTAATTGGAAAGCTCGACCAAGGAACTGAGAAGGCATAATGGATCATTTGGCCTCCTTCTGTGCTGGCTGTTTGATAGAGGAGATTAATCACTGATATTCACAATGGTAGAGTTCAAATACTTTGGAAGGACAATTTAACAGTTAGGAGGTAGGAAGTGACTTCTTCCTATCAAAGAATATGTGATGAAAGAAAGTCTTTGAAACAAACAGTCTAATGATACTTAATGGTGGTCTTGGCAAGAAAAGTGATTGAGTGATTTGGTGAAGAGAGACTGGTGAATTGCTCTGATAGAAGGAGACAGATATATTTGTCCTCATTGACTTTCCTGTCCTGTAGTAAAGTTATGCCTGCGTATATTTAGTGTTTGCTAGAGAAAGGGTGCACAGATGATTCTTTAGAATGTCTCCAAGGATAAGGAACTTCAGCTTTGTGGATTGATTAGAGAAGGGTTTTCTCCTGAGAGAGGAGGATGATGGTTCTGGGAGAAGAGAAGGTTGAGAGGAGATTTGTTACAGGTGTTCCCAGTCATGAGGGGTCTGGAAAAAATAGACAGAGACAAATGCTTCCTGCTGCAAGAAGGATTAGGAACCAGAGGACACTGATTTAAGGGGCTTTGTAAAAGAAGCAATGGTGACATTGGGAAAATATGCAGCAAATAGTGTGGAAGTGGAATACATTGCCTAAGAATGTGGTGAAGATAGTGTCTCAAAAGAAAATTGAATAATTATATTCACACAAGGTCACACCTTGAGTATTGTGCGCGTTTTGGTCTGCACGTCTGAGGAAGGACATTCTTGCTATCGAGGGAGTCCAGCGAAGATTCAACAGACTGATTCCTGGGATGGTAGGACTGACATATGAGAAAAGACTGGTTCGACTGAGCTTGCACATGCTGAAATTTAGAAGAATAAGGGGAGAATCTCATAGAAACATAGAACATCCTTGTGGGACTGGACAGGCTCATCGTAGAAAGAATGTTCCCAAAGTTGGGGAAGTCCAGAATTAGGGGTCACAGTCTAAGAATAAGGGGTAAGCCATTCAGGACTGAGATGAGGAAGAATTTCTTCACTCAGAGTTGTGAACCTGTGGAATTCTCTCCATGGGAAGCTGTTGGGGCCAGTTTGTTAGATATATTCAAAAGGGAACTGAACATGGTCCTTGCAGCTAAAGGGATCAAGGGGTATGGGAAAGAGTGGGAATGGGACACTGAAATTGCATGATCAGTCATGATCGTATTAAATGGTGGTGCAGCCTCAAAGGGCTGAATGGCCTACTCCTGCACTTAATTTCTATGTTTCCATCTTTCTATATGAAGAGAGAAAAGTTTCCAGAGCTACAGCAAAGAGACCGGGAGCAGGATTATCTTGCTGGCTCTTACATAAATCTTACAGCGGTTCAAATCTGTACAACCCGAAATGGACCAGATGAGTTGTTCTTGCAGAGAGCTGGTATAGGCACAGAGGTTTTTGTGGCCTCATCCTGGGTTGTAACCTTCTATGGTTCATTTCATCTTATGAAATTACAAACTGCATTAATAAAAGGTTATTTAACTATCAGCTAAACACAATGTAGGAGCAAATACTGCAGATGTTGGAATCTGTGCTGTAAACAAAAGATGCTTGAAGGTCATAGTGGGTCAGGCAGCATTCATGGAGAGAAAACAAGCTAATGTTTTGAGTCTCGATGCACGGATGAAGAATCTCCAGCATTTTGTGTTTTCAGTATTTAATTGCCAGCATTGCTTTCTTTAAACGGGTTTAGTCAAAATGTAGTTGAGAGTGTGGTGCTGGATAGACAGCAGGTCAGACAGTATCCGAGGGGCAGGAGAGTCGACATTTTGGGTCAGAGCCCTTCATCAGGAATCACTTGACACAAGTATAACATGAATACTTCAAATTCTGTATGACCACACTGATGTACAGAGAAGAGAATTTGGAAAAAGGACTTCAAATTTTCATTACTGATTCCTTTATCCACTGTAGGGTGACTTATCAAATCCATTCTGAGACTGATATGGAATGATTTCTTGCACTGGTTTGCAACATTTACAATTAACTAAGTGTTGCAAATCATCTCAAATTAACCTAAGCCTAGCATGAATGATAAACAATGAATGTAGCCCTCTACCCTCCTTCATTATCAATATGCTTATCTATGGTCATTTTTGTAAGTTGGTTTATTGATTTACAATAAAGCATACTTCCTTATTTAATGACGTTTTTTTAGGTTGCATTTTTGATCAGTTTCTTTGGTAAATTCTGTAGATTTATTGGACGTTTCTTTAATCAATAGCTCCAATCAAGTTCAATCTTTTGTTTTACTTCCAGCATCGCCATGGGTTGATCTAACAAAGACTGCCAATAGGATCGACTTGTATGATGTTCGGAGAAGACCATGGTAAGTGCTGCTTCAGTGAGGGGATGTAGGCATTTGGCAAGCTAGCATGTGTTGCCCATCCCTGCTTGTCCCTGACTGGTTTATGAGACCTTGTCTATAGGCAGTTAACCTTAATAATGTGGGTCTGGAGTAATGTATAGACCAAACCAAGTATCTAATCGAAAGGTTATTAGTGAGCTAGATGGATTTTTATGAGGATCAAACATAATTGTCATGGTCACCATTACATAGACACTCTTACAATTCCATATTTTGTTAAATTAATTTAAATTACATCAGCTGCCATGATGGGTTTTGAACCCTTCATCCCTGTGCATTAGCCTCAGCCTCTGGTTTTGTCATTCACTGATGTCACCATTGCTGTCGTGAAATCATTTAATAACATTTGTAATGACATTAGTCATTGGCTTCCATCCTGGAGCACTGAATGCTATTTATAAAAAGGTATAAGAAAGTAAAAGAAATATTTGAGTTGATACAGTAAACTTAAAAGTTAGAAGTGACTATCCATAGTTATCATATTGCTATGATTTTGAGGGAGCCCAGTAACTTTAAAAGAGAATTTCAAACTTTCAGTTTCACATTTTAAAGTAAACTGTTTACACGAGCTAAACAAATTAAATGCTGCTAACTTAACACTAAATTTCATAAAATGTTTAAACTATAAATTTTAAAAGCATACCAGGACACGCCCCATTTTTAGTTTATTTCCATCTGAGAGTTTCCCTCTACTTTTTAGGATTTTGAGGTTTTCTCCACTTCTCTTGGAACCAAACCAAGGTGAGCTACAGATTCCAGGCAGTAACTTTGATTCTTCTCAGTGTTCCTGCTATTCTTCAAGCTGTGAGATTTCTTGGGATCCTTCTGCCAGCATCCTATAATGTGGCCAACTGCTTAAGCAGCTCATGATCATGGACATCCCAGCTTCAGGATTGGCCTCACTACTTTCTTGTTCAGTGACTCCAAAATCAGAAAACATCCTCAGTTTCTGATGGCTTTTTGCTCATGGTCTACAGCTCCTGCCAGATTTCTTTCCTTTTGCTCATCTCTAAGCTACTTCGTGGGTCCAACACCAACTCCTATTTCTTTGAGATATCATACAAGGGAAACCCAGGGACACAAAAAGCTCCCTGTATCTATCTATCTATCTATCAGCAAGCAACATGGCCCACCTGGGATGTCCCAGATGTAAATTTCGACTAACTAACTTTATCTGCCAAAAATCACTTTGATTCTGGGGTCCAAAAATTTATGTCTCCAGAATAATTGCAATCTCGACAGAATCACTGGTTCCATTGTCAAGCTAAAAAAAAGACCACTTTTTTGTTTATTGTTTCCCTCTTCCAGCTCTGACTTCTTAAAAATACACAGGCTGTCCTTTGAATTACAGTTACTCAAGGTCTGTTTATTGGTCTCCTAATCCAAGTGCTTCCATTATCATTCATCTAAAACGTGCCTCCAAACATAAAGTTGCACTCCTAAAACATGAGTCTCATTTTCACAACGATATTCATCGTGAACTGTAAAGATAAGAACAAAAAGAGTTTTTATTCACTTTGATATTCTGTTTCTTCATTCAACGCATCGACAGTCTGAATATACAGCTCTAAATGCTGATGTACATGTTTGGTAGAGATTACTTTGAGCAATTGCTTATCAGGAGCTAACATGTACAGGTATAGCTGCTCACACAGAGTGCCAAAGTGGTGTGTATTGTCATGTTAAGTTCAGAAGCTGTGCCAAGCCAGTTTCCTTCATGCTTTCATTAGCTGATAGAGTTTGTTGCAAAACCTTGTCAGCAAATAAAGGAAAGTGCAAATGCATGCTCATAATAATAAGGTGGATGTGATTTAATCTTTTAATTGCTTAATTATTTAATGCAACTTCAGCTTCGCTAATGCAGCTCAATTACATAACAATAACCTGAGCTAAAAAGTTTTTAAAATTCATTCCTGGGATATGAACATCATTGGCTGGATCAGCATTTACTATTCATTCCTAATTGCCCTTGAGAATGTGCTCAGGAGCTGCCTTCTTGAACCACTCCTGTCCATGTGCTGTCAGAAGATCTACATAGCTGTTAGGGAGGGAACTCCAAGATTTTGACCCAGAATTTTCAAGTCTAGATGACTAACGTGGGGGGCAATTTGAGAGTGGTTGGGAATCCCATGTATCTGCTGCCTTTACCCTTATATACGATAGTGCTCAGGAGTTTAAAAGGCAAACGAACTGTGGATGCTGTAAATCAAAGACAAAAACAGAAGTTGCTGGAAAAGTTCAGCAGGTCTGTAGGATCTATGAAGAGAAATTAATGTTTCGGGTCCGGTGACCCTTCCTCAGAACTGAAAAATAATGAAGAATGCTTCAGCCTCACTATTATTTTGACAACAAAATTAATGGGGCTGTTATCTCTCTGTAGAAATGGCAATATAAGTGACCTCCATGGAAATTAGTTTGCAATTGAAAAATATTGTATCTCTTCCTGCCATCCATGGGTTTTTTTTTATGTGGTATTGATTTTATGTTTCCCAGTCAGAAAGTAGGATTGTTGACCTGCTGTTTGACCTGTGTTAACACAAGTTAACATTCAACCTTCCAAACATACTTTTAAGTTTGTTCATGGGATGTGGCCTTTGCTGGCTAATCCAGCATTTATTTCTCATCCCTAATTACCCAGAAGATTAAGAGTCAACCACATTGTCTCTCAAAGTAATAATGTAGATTACACCAACATGTATGAAGGAGTATCAATGACTTGGCATATGCTATTCTCCCATGTAGGGAACCATCATTTCTTGCTCTATTTCTCTCATGCCTCCTCAACAATGAAGGAAAAACACTTCATTTAAAAAGCTTTATGTTCAGCAGGGTGTATTAGTTTATAGAAATCCATCTTACAGTCTCCTTCAGTCTATTCAGAATGGTTGTCTAATTGAAGCAATGAGAGAATGTCAGTAAATTCTGTTGCTTTGTCGCAGTTCAGTCATTAGACTGTACATTTGTCATATAGGAGGTTTTGTGGTTTCTGATGTGTGATACCATGTATTTATGCATTAGGAGTAGAATTAATACAAGCCGGGCAGCAATTGCCTGAATCCTCACAGCCTGATACAAAAATAGCATCCTGTCCAGGGTGACCAAAAGAGAATGAAAATAAACAAAAAAGGCAAAATATATTTTTGACAGTGAAAGTATAAAATGAAACGTTATAACTCAGAGATAGTGAAGGTATATCTGTCAATGGAATGTCCAACATGCTTCTTTTCTGCCAGTTTCTATGAGATTTGTGTGGGTGAAAGTGTAGAAATCTGCAGGCATTAACCATTAATTAATGCCTTGCTAAGGTGTGAGTGTCAATCAAATATAATGAACAACCTACTTGGGCCACCTGAGACTATATTGGCTTTCTGCCACAGTGCCACGTTCTTTGTCTCACAACCGCTCAATGGATGCTTTTTAACTTATAGTTTGGATTTCTGTGAAGCATAAAAATGTTGCTAGGAAATCTTATGCAAATTGCATTAGGATCTGGAGCAGAATGCCTGACCTAGTCATTTTAATTGCACAGTATGTTAGAACACATTAGTATACCTACAGTGAAAAATATCACATTTAATTACAGTACTCAAACATAATTTTGAGTTATTTGGTTAAACATCTTTTTTTAAACCATTTCATAGACCTAAGAATTACTCTTGCTTCAGCTGCTTAAGAAATTAAAATTCTCAAACTCCTGGGATGGAAGATGCAGTATAGGCAGTGGTGACCTTTCATTGTTATTCAATCTAATATTAAGACAAATGCATAGATCTCCAGCAATGTACAATATAGAGAAAAGTCATAATTAGCAGTTTGATGCACTTTTGAGGTTTTGCAGTCAAAGTTTGTTTTGTAATGTGTTTTGAGTCAAATATCTTTTTTATTTATTCGTGGGATGTGGATACTGCTGGCTGGGCCAGCTTTTATTGCCCATCCCGAGTTGTCCTTGTGAAGGTTGTGGTGAGCTGTCTTCTTGAACCGCTACAGTCTGCCCTAAAATTCAGATGAAAGTTACCTTAAAGGGGAACTTGAAAGAAAAGGTGTAGCATGTTTCAACTGATGAGTGGCATGCTTGATAAAACCTCTTAATTCTAGACTCGGTAAGTAAGAAGAAATTGTTCATTAACAGTTAAAACAATTGCAAAAAAAAAGTTTACTGAAGAAGGAAAAGTGCAAGCTAGTTTAATACTTTCTGAAGATTTTCTGTTTGGCCCTCAAACACACCTTGTAAGCATTCTATCCCCTTCTTTTCTAAGAGTGGTTTAGTCAACTGATGCAATAGCTTTGGTGTTCACAATCAGAAAGTTATTTTAATCATGTTGACCAGGTTCTGTAGCAAATAGGGGAACTGAGGGTTACATTCCACTAATATTCTGCTGATGTATGTGCACTACTGGAATGTGGGATAGGGCTAAGAGAAATCAAGGTGTTGTTCAATGTTGCCATTGATACACACAAAGTTGAGACCGCTTGGATTAGCTATTGGTCATGAGCAACACTTTCAAATATATCATCTCCTCTAATGTTACCTTGCTGAGCACTTGTTGCTGCATATTTCTGATTGGCAGCTATGATGTTCCAAAAGGAGACAGCCCAGGAAGTGTAGACCCAGTTTCATTCTGTAATTATTGCCTTTTCATTACAGTGAACCAATTACCTGCTTCTGTAGCAACAGTCGCACGAATTACCATCAAATCTATTTGGCACCTACAAATAATCAAATTTGTACTCAAACTGCTTCACCGGAGATTGAATTATATTAGTTTAAACTATAATTATCTTTGAAATTTGACTTAAATATTTGCACCATGGCAAAATTAACTGACTTCTTGACACCTGTTATGACATGGGGTAAACCCTCCTGCTTAATTTAAACCAGCAACACAGAAAAGATTTATCCTGTGCAGTAATCTGTAAAAGTTTGAGGTGAAGCACTATTTAAAGTACAAATTTAAAACTTTATTTTTTAAAGTATAATAGAGAATAATTAACTAGCAACTATTTACAACTCCTCCCTCTAACCTATCTTTTACCTTCCCCTGTATAATATTAGCCAGATAAAACTCCTGTTTAAGATTTACTAAACAAAACTTTTTATCTCAAAACCAGGCACATTTCTGTTTTCTCTGTATTCCTGTCTTCTTCTTGGGCATTCTGCTTCACATGTTACTGATCGATAAAGGTACCTTTTAAGAGAGCTATTTTTGGGCAGTCTCTTTACATGCTGGTGGCTTAGCAGTTGTCCACCCAACTGTTCAATTTTCCCTGGTCTTGTACTCCCAAAGCATTGGATTGTGTCATTGGCTCTTAAGATTGTCAATACACTAAATTCAAACTGGATTGGAGTTTGGTATTTTTCAGGGTACAATTTAAACAAATCTGTTTTTGTCTCCAGGCAACCAGCTACCCTAACTGCTGGACCAAAAGGTTACATTATATCTTTTTTCAGGACACTTGGTCCTGTGTCAGGCAGTTCTGTTGCTTTTAACTCTCTTTTTAAGGTACAGTGTGCCCATATCTTCATAACACATCCTAGGTGGATTTGTTAGAGTGGTGATGGCTGATGTGATACAGACGTTGAGAGTTTGCAGAAAATGTCACCAAACATTTTCAAGAAGGTCAGAGGCACCATCTGAAATTCTCAGCTTAGATATTGAGATTGTTTCTTTTTGTTACATTATTTTTATGAGACTCAAAGAACACAATGGTATGAAGGCGGTTATTGCTGTTTTGACCTTCACAGACTTATGGAAACATTTTAGAATGAAGAACCAAGTGTATTTCCTGTTGGAGAAAATTCTGAAGGATTGAAATAATATCCACTTAGAAAGGCATGGGTTAATTAGGGATAGTCAACGTGGCTTTGTCAGAGGGAGGCCTAACAAATTGTTAGAATTGTTTGGAAATGTGATCGACTGTATGGATGGGGAAAGTTCAGTTTACATGGATTTTAGCAAAGATTTTTACAAGGTCCCACATGGAAAACTGATTGAGAAGGTTAAAGGACATGGAATTAAGGAAAGCTTGATGAGATGGATCAGAAACTGGCTGAATAATAGGTCACATAGGGTATTGGTAGAAGGCTGTGTAAGTGACTATTGCCTGGTGTCCAGCAGTGTACCACACGAATCAGTACTGGGACCCTCATTGTTTGTTACAAACATAAAATATATAGATGAAAATGTGGGCGGAATATTAAACAAATTTGCAGGCGACACAAAGATTGGTAGAGTGATTCATAGCAAAGAAGATCACTGTAGGCAACAGGAAGATATAATGGGTTGAGCAGACTGGTGACAGATGATATTTAACCCTGATAAGTGTGAGGTAATCCATTTTGGAAGAAACCAGATTAGGGAGTATTTAGTGAATGGCAGTACACTGGGTAGCTTAGAGGAACAGAGGGTGATTATTCACAGATCCCTGAAGTCGACAGAGCATGTGAATAAGGTAGCTAAGAAGGCATAAGGGACACTTGATTTCATCAGTCATGGCACAGAGTATAAGAGCAAAGAGGTAATGTTGGAGTTGTACAGAGCATTGGTCAGGCCACAACTGGGGTACTGTGTGCAGTTCTGGTCACCTCACTGCAGGAAGGATGTGATAGCACTTGAGGAGGTCAGAGGAGGTTCACCAGAATGTCGCCTGGGATGGAGAAATTGAGCGATAAGAGACTAGAGAGGCTTGGATGGTTTTCTTTAGAGCAGAGGAAACTGAGGGGGGACATGATTGAGGGGTATAAGATTAAGAGGGGTGTGGGCAGGGTGAATAGAGAGTAACTTGTATGAAGGGTCAATGACGAGATGGCATCATTTTAGGGTAAGGGGCAGGAGATTCAGAGGGGATTTGAAAAAGATTTTCACTCCGCAGGTGTCAGGAATCTGGAATGTACTTCCTGGGAAGGTAGTGGAGGCTGGAAACTTGGCAACCTTTAAAAAATAGTTGTATGAGTACTTCAAATATCATAACATTCAAGGATATGGGACAAGTGCGGGACACTGGGATTAGCACACATTTAGTGGTAGTGATGTTGGTGCAGACTCCATGGGCCGAAATGCCTTTTCTGCACTGTATGAATCTACGTATTCTGGTCACACTGATTAATGCATCACAACCGACTCCTCCCACCTTTATCCTTCTGGGCTGCTTCCCTGGTTGCATGGCCCATGGTTGAATGAACCCTTCCAAAGGCAATTCCATGAACTGTTAGAACCAGGCTATTTGCAATAATTAGACCATAAGAAAGTTTTACCCCAACGCCTTCACTAAACATCTGAACCCTCATCCGTTTCATCATCTTGCTGACACCCTACATCAGTTGAGCTTTGACCCAGTAGCTCAGTCACCTCAGCTGTCTGCAGGGTTAATAAGGGAAAAGTATTGCTTTTAATATTGGTACATTTCCACAGATGGTTTAGCTGCTTATGGTTCTGTATCTACATACACTTCCACCATGTGGCAAAGTGAAGGACCCCTGTGTATCTACCACCTCTGAGGCCCAGAGATTTAATAATGCTAAAAGTGTAGAGGCTAGTATCCGAGCTGAGTCAGTTAAGTTCCATTCATGCTAACCTTTGTATGTGAGAGGAAAAAACAATCACATGATTTTGCACATTTGTTCAGCTGGACATTTTAGGGTCAAGCCAACCACACTCCACACTTTGTGCCTCACAAGAAAATGATCAGATTGAAAATGCAACATTTCTTTATTTATTCAAGGATGTGGGTATCATTGGCTAAGCCAGCATTTGTTACCCATCTGTCATTGCCATTGAGACAGTGCTAGTGAGCAGCCATATTGAACCATTGCAGCCTGTCTGGTGTGGGTACACCCCCACAGTGCTATTAGATAAGAATTTCCAAGATTTTGACTCCGGGATGGTGAACGAACAGTGGAGGATTCTGTCATGGTAATATTATTAAATGTTAATTGCAGATGGTTAGATTATTTCTTGTTGGAAATGGTCATAAGACCATTGTGGTGTGATAATTACTTGCTAATCATTAGCCCAAGCCTGAATATTTTCCAGACCTTTCTGCACACAGACAGAGGCTGCTTCGGTATCAGACAAGTTGCAAATCATGCTAAACATTATGGAAGCATCAATGAATATCTCCACTTCTAATCTTATGATAAGGAAGGTCATTGATAAAGCAGAAGATAGTTGGGACTACAATGCTACTCTGAGAAACCAGGGAAGGGGGAAGACCGAGGAATAGTGGTGAAATCACTGACTAATAATGCAGGGGTCCAGGCTATTTTTCTGAGGCCATTAATTCAAATCCCACCATAGAATTGAAACTCAAGTGATAAAAAAATGAGAATATGAATCTAGTTTCTGTGCTGGTGACAATGACCGATAGTGTACCTTAATGTAAAAACCCATCTGGTTCATAAATGTCCTTTAGGGAAGGAAATCTGCCAACCTTACTTGGTCTGCCTGACGTGTGACTCCAGATCCACTGCATTGTGGTTGATTTTTAAAAGTCCTCAGAAATGGTCAACCACACACTCAGTTCAAACACAGTCAGGGCTAGCCAGTAAATCCTCACATTGCCAATGCTGTTCCTATCTTATAAAGAAAAAGATGCAACTCCTGCAGCAATGCTCTGGGACTGAGATAGAGTCATACAGCATGGAAACATACTCTTTGGTCCAACTCATCCATGCCGACCAAGTTTTCCAAACCAACCTAGTCCAACTTGTTTGCATTTGGCCAATATCCCTCTAAACATTTCCTATTTATGTACCTGCCCAAATGTCTTTTAAATGTTGTAACTGTAACTGAATCTACCAATTCCTCTGACAGTTCATTCCACATACCAACCACTCTGTGTGAAAATGTTGCCCCTCAGGTTTCTTTTAAATATTTTTCCTTTCATCTTAAAAATATGCCCCCAGTTTTGAACACACCCACCCTGCAGAAAAGACCTTTGCTCTTTACCTTATCTAAGCCCCTCATGATTTTATAAACCTCTGAGGTCAACCCTCCAGTTCCTACGCTCCAGTGAAAAAAGTCCCAGCCTATCCAGCCTCTCCTTAAAACTCAAACCCTCTAGTCTCAGCAGCATCCTGTTAAATTTTTTTTGAACCCTCTCCAACTTAATAATATCATTTCTATAGTAGGGTGACCAGAACTGTGTACAGTATTGCAAAAATGGCTTCACCAATTTCCTGTACAACCTCAACATGACTACTCTTATATCAATGATTAGATTAGATTAGATTACTTAGATTAGATTACTTACAGTGTGGAAACAGGCCCTTCGGCCCAACAAGTCCACACCGCCCCACCGAAGCGCAACCCACCCATACCGCTAACCTAACACTAAGGGCAATTTAGCATGGCCAATTCACCTGACCTGCACATCTTTGTGACTGTGGGAGGAAATCGGAGCACCCGGAGGAAACCCACGCAGACACTGGGAGAACGTGCAAACTCCACACAGTCAGTTGCCTGAGGCGGGAATTGAACCCGGGTCTCTGGCGCTGTGAGGCAGCAGTGCTAACCACTGTGCCACCGTGCCGCCCACCATGGTCTGTGCAATGAAAGCATGGGTGCTAAATGCCTTCTTAACCACTATGTCTACCCGTGACGCAACTTTCCAAAATCTATGTAGCTGAATGCCTAGGTCTCTCTGTTCAACAATACTCCCCACTGAACAACAACTACAACCATCCTTTTTAGTATATGTTACTCCAAACAATTGAATGTTTACCCTTGAAACCTATTGACATAAACTAAACCTTCAATTTCATCACTTTCCATTAAGACTCCCTCTGAAAATCCATCCTCTTGGTATGTCTCCAGCTCTCCTTTCACATCCTGCTTGCATTCCTCCACATCTGTCCTTTTATCCTGCTGTATCCATCCAGCTCTGCTGCATACACCTTGGTCGGTGAATAGCGTTCTGTGATTCATGTACCAGGGCACCTGATTCCCTCTGAAATATTTTTTCATTTGTTACATTTTTGCCCACACCTAACTTATCTGTATCCCTTTGAAGACTCCTTGTGCGCTTTTCAAAATTTAGTTTCCTGCCTATGTCTGTGTGCTCAGCATTTTTAGGAATAACAAATTTGGTCCCTTCATCCAAATCCATGAATATAAATTGTGAATAGTTGAGGCCTCAGCACTGATCCCTGTAGCATGCCCATTATAACATCTTAGCAACATGAAAATGACCCATTTATCCCTACTCTGTATTCTCTGTTGGCTAATCAATTCTTTCTCCATGGTAATATATCACAACCTACACCAGGAGCTCTGATTTTATAGAAGTGCCTCTGAAGCAGCACCTTGACAAATACCTTCAGGAACTCTATGTAGAGCATTCCCATGTGTACCACTTCGTACACATTGCATTTTTTTTCCGAAGAACTCCAATAAATTAGTCTAACATGATTTTCCTTTCACAAAACCATGTTGACTGTACCTTACTGCGTTGTAATTTTCTCAGTGTCCTGCAGTAACTTCCTGCATAATCTTACCAATTTTCCTGTGACAGATGTTAAACTTTCTAACCTGCATTTGCTGCTTCCTGTCTCCCTCCTTTCTGAATAGAGGAGTCATATTTGCTACTTTCTAGTCTAATTGGACCCTTTTCAGAATAGTTTAAATTTTTCAGAATTCCCTGCAATGTTTCCAAACTTGACTGCATCACTTTGAGCTTGACTTGAAGTGTGAATTTAAACTGGAAAATCTAAGATTCCTCAGTTATTCATAGATTAATGTCTTGCTTCATGGATCTCAGTTTTCATAATTAAAAAATATTAAAATTTACAGTTCCTGGTTTTTAGGATCATTATCAAACCAAGTAATCCAGAAATTTAAAATACGTATCATTGTCCAGCATGCATCACAATTTTTAGCAATTAAAATTGAAAATAAAGTTCACAGTTCCTAATTTAGCCAAATAAGTGAGACATATAAAAGTATACTTACGTTATATAAGCATCTGTATAATATCAGAACAGAAGGCTTCTTTAAGAATACATTTCATCATAGTAGCACATCCAGGAGCACTTAACACAGAAGTGTGATATTGAATCTCAATAGGTGAAATTAAGGCACACTTCTAAGAAATTAATGGGTGACTCATATAGGGAGATATAGCTGGTTGAATTTTGACCTAATAGTGCTGGATTTTAATAATAGAGTTTCATCTAGAAACATCCATTCCACTAACTGGATCTACATTTGCAACATAACACTTTGTATAAAACACCAGGTCAGCTCGTGCTACTCAATCCCTTTGATTTCTGCTTCTGTGTGGGAATCTTCTTCGTCCAGCGTTCATGGGAGATATCATCAGTTGCTACAAATACTAGCATTTAACAGTGTGTTTTAAATGAAATTAAAGCTCACTGCTATTGTTTAAATTTTGGAGTTTTGCAAGATCAGGTTTTTGTTTTAATTTAGTTGCAAAGTAACATTGCAGATAATTGCAATTTATGTTATTAGAATTGATAGAATTAAATTTTCCTTTCTTAAGAAGGTAATTTAAATGCTATCCTTGCTATTCCCAGGCTGCTGCAATACAATTTCAGGGACAATTAGCAAACCGCCATGACAAATCTTATTCATTTTTTGCTGCTTCTTGTGGGAGAAAGTGAGGACCACAGATGCTGGAGATCAGAGTCGATGAGTGAGGTGCTGGAAAAGCATAGCAGGTCAGGCAGCATCGAGGTACAGGAGAAGTGATGTTCCAGGCATAAATAAGCCCTTTGTCAATTCTCCTGCTCCTCGAAGCTGCCTGACTTGCTGTGCTTTTCCATTACCACACTTCGTGTTGCTTCTTGTGGGTTTGGACTGGGGGCAATTGAGAAATCTGTACTTCCCAATTTGAACACACAGACATTCTCCAGTGAGCTTTTAAAATAGGCTTAGACTCAAACAGAGCTTTTGTTTGGTTGTTTAAAGCTGGAACTTGCTGAGGGGCAACATAGTTTAATAAAGTCAATGGACGTTTTATTTAAAATCATTAAAGGGATAAGGGTGTCACTGGCTAGGTCAGCATTGTTTTGTACAATCAAGAGTGCAGTGGGTCTGCAGTCACATATTAGGCCAGACCAGGTAAAGATGGCAACTTCCTGCCCTATTGAACATGAGTGACCCAGATGGGTATCAAGAAAAAACAAATACCTTAGTGGCACGGTTGCTCAGTGGCTAGCACTGTTGCCTCACTGCGCCAGGGTCCTGTGATCAGTTCCAGTCTCAGGTGACAGCGTGGAGCTCACACATTCTCCCATTCTCTGCACAGGTTTCCTCAGGGTGCTCTGGTTTCCTCCCACAATCCAAAGATGTGCAGGTTAGATGGATTGGCCATGCTAAATTGTCTGTTGTGTTCAGGGATGTGCAGGCTGGGTGGATTAGCCATGGGAAATGCAGAGTCATTGGGGGTGGGGGCGGTGGGGGAGTTTTGTATGGTGGGATGTTCTTTGAAGGGTTGGTGTGGGCTTGGGATGAATGATTTGCTTCTACACTTTATTCTATTCTATGAAACCCCCTCCCTGGGACTTAACTTGTTGCTGCCCAATTTTCTGCCACCTGAAAGACTGTTCCCACCTGGTTCGAGGGCAAGTGGGGGTGGCCGGGTGGAAGATGAAGCCTGGGAGCTAAAATTGCCTCAGCCTTGACCTGCTGATTGTCCTAGTTCAACCTTTCTACCTGTTTCCAGGTTTTATGATATTGTGAATTAAACAACATGAGACACAAGCCTTGTGTAATTGCAGAGGAGCTATTTTTGGCACTTAATGCTTGCATGATTTATCTAAACTTGAGGCTGTTAAAATTTAAAATTTTATTTGGTGATTTATTGTTTGGTGCCATTTGCTATTTATTTAAAATGAAAGGCAAAATAATTATCAATAACTGGGCCTGTAGATTGTTAAGGTACAAAGATGGCCTTTAGTAATGTGCTCTTCCCGTCAGATGTGGGAGTTTAGAAAGTGTTTCCATGTTACTGATGACTATGTTTGCAGGAAGTGCTTAGTTGCAAATCCTATCAATTTGCATGGAGCGGCAGCTAGAGGCAATGAGGAATTTGCAGGAGTTCGGGGTGTGATGGATGGCTGTTACATAAATTTAGAAAAGCTGCAGATACAGTCAGGTAGATGGGTTACATTCCGGAAATTTAGGAGAGGTAGGCAGGTACTGTAGGAGTCAAAAAGTGTGGCGCTGGAAAAGACAGCAGGTCAGAGGGATGGGGCTGTAGTGAAGATCGCTAGCAATGTGATAGGTGGATGAAGGTGGGGGATGATGGTGATAAGTCGGAGTGGAGGGTGGAGCAGATAGATGGGAAGGAAGATGGACAGGTAGGAGAGGTTCAAGAGGGTGGTGCTGAGCTGGAGGGTTAGAACTGGGATAAGGTTATTTACAATAGCACAACAAAATGGCTTCAAGTTATGATTTGACACTGTGAACCTGCATTTCTGCTTTGCTGAGTTAGCTAAATTAGAAGATAAAGCAGACAATGGTGTCTTCATAAAATGAATCATAAGACAGTAACTGACCACTTGAACTGACCTTGAACTGTGAGTATGAGATGATGTGTGTGAGACAATACCATTTCCCATGAAATACCATTGGATTAAGCTGCTGTCAATCATGTCACCTTATTCCATTTGATTGGTCTTTCTTTGTAATTAAGGCTGTACTGTCTCTTAAAAAAAACATATAAAAATTGCTTATTGTTCAATAGTAATTGTGCATATTCTCTATGGAACACAGAAACTTTTAACCTGTGTTGCTGGACAAATCTGCGCCAGGCTGCCTTGTTTTATTAAACTGGTAACCTTGCTTTAAACAGACCATACTCCTAGTGATTCCTTTGACCAATCATCTGGACCCTCCTGGGAATCCAAATCTTCAAGGGGAAGGGAGATGAGGAAACTGGTGAAATTGGCATTGATGCTATGGGATTGGAGAGTCCCTCGGTGGAAGATGAAGTGTTCTTCCTCCAGGCGTTGGGTGGCTAGGATTTGGCAGTGGAGGAGACCCAGGACTTGCTTGTCCTTGGCAGGGTGGCAAGGGGTGGGGGTGAAGTGTTCAGCCCCAGGGCGGTGGGGTTGTTTAGTGTATGTGTCCCAGCGACGTTCCCTGAAAGGTTCCGCAAGTTAGCGTCCTGTCTTCCTGATGTACAGGAGACCACATTGAGAGCAACAGACTCAGTAGATGAGGTGTTTGGATGTGCAGGAAAATCTCTGCCAGATGTGGAAGAATCCTTCGGGGCCTTGGGCGAAGGTGAGGGAGGAGGTATGGGCACAGGTTTTACACCTCTTGGGGGGCAAGGGAAGGTGCTGGGAGTGGAGGGTAGATTGATGGGAATCATCGAGGGAATGATCTCTGTGGAATGCTGGTAGGGGTTAGGAGGGAAATGTATCTCTGGTGATGGGGTCTGATTATAGGTGGCAGAAATGGCGGAGGATGATGTGGTGTGGCCGGAGGTTGGTGGGGTGAAAGGTGAGGACGGGAGTGTTCTATCCTTGTTGCGGTTGGAGTGGTGGGGTTCAAAGGTGGAGGTGCGGCAAGTGGAGGAGATATGCTGGAGGCCATTGTTGATCGTGGGGGAGGGGATATTGCAGTCCTTGAGGTAGTAGGCCATCTGGAATGTTCTGGAGTAGAATTAATCCTCCTGGGAGCAGATGCTTTGGAGGCGTTGGGAATAAGGGATAGCATTTTTACAGGATAGGGGGTGGGAGGAGGTGTAGTCCAGGTAGCTGTGGGAGTCAGTGGGTTTGAAGTAGATCTGTGTTGAGTCATCACTGGAGATGGAGAGGTCCAGGAAGGGGAGGGAGGTGTCGGAGATGGTCCAGGTGAACTTGAGGTCAGGGTGAAAAGTGTTCGTGAAGCTGATGAACTGTTCAACCTCCTCTTGGGAGCATGAGATGACGCCAATACAGTCACCAGTGTAGTGCAGGAGTCTCATATGACTATCCCCATCTCAAACGAGTATGCATTTTTGAAAACTGTAGGGGTGATGGACTCTCAGGGGAATATAGCACTGACAGTTAGATTTCTGGTATCGAGACTACCTCTAATGTAACGAAGGGTACACCAGATTCTAAGTGATCAATTGTGATAGGGGATGCTCCAGTCAGAGACACAGACATACATTTTTCTGGCTGACAAATGTCAAAATGGTGTTGTCTCCCTGGTGCCAGGATCAATGATATCTCAGAGAAAGCGTATAATATTCTCAAAGGGGCAAAGGACTAGGAGGAAGTCATTGTACACATTGGAACTAATGACCTAGGAAGAGAAAAGGATGAGATTCGGAAGAGAGAATATAGGACATTAGGCAGGAATTTACAAAGTAGGTCTTTGAGGGTTGTAATGTCTGGATTACTCCTGGTGCCAGTGAGAGTAGGAACAGGAGGATAGAGCAAATGAATGTGTGGCTGAGGAGCTGATGCAGGGGAGAAGGATTCATATTTTTGGATCATTGGAATCTCTTCTGGGGTAGAAGTGACCGGTATAGAGGTCACTTTACTCTTCTGGGGTTGAGTGTGCCTGACTTGGAAGGGACTAATATACGACCGGGGAGATTTGCGAGAGCTGCTAGGGAGGCTTTAAACTATAAGAGGGGTGTTGGTGGGACCCAGTGAGAAAAGAGATCAGTCTGAGACTGGTGCATTTGGGAAAAGAAGCAAGTCAAACTGTCGGGGAAGGTAGGGACAAAGCAGAGAATGAGGTAAGACTGATAAAATAAGTTGCATTTCAATTCAAGTGGTTTAACTGGTAAGACAGGTGAACTCAGAGCATGGTTAGAAACATGAAACTGGAATATCATAGCAATTACAGAGGACCTCGATTATCCGGCTTTCAACTAACTGAAATTCGGATTATCTGAACAAGATCGCAAGGTCCCAATGCTCGGCTAACAATGTTATCCAGGATTCGACTAACCAAACAAAATACTCCTTGCCCGTGTCCTTTGGATAATTGAGGTTCCTCTGCACAGAGTGGCTCAGGGATGGACAGGACTGGCAGCTTAATGTTCAAAGGTATACAAGCAATAGGAAGGATAGAAAAGGGGGCAAAAGAGGAGAGGCAGTGGACTTTTTGTTTCGTGATAACATTACAGCTGTACTTAGGGAGGGTAGTCCTGGGAATGCATTCAGAAAAGTTGTTTGAGTGGAACTGAGAAATAAGAAAGGAATGATCATCTTATCGGGAGTGTATTATAGATTGCCCAATAGTCAGCAGGTAATTGAGAAACAAATCCGTAAGGAGGTCTCTGTTATCTGTCAGAGAAATAGGATGGTAATGGTAGGGGATTTTGACTTTCCAAGCATGGTCTGGGACTGCCATACTGTAAAGGGTTTAGATCGAGAGGAATTTGTTAAGTGTGTACAAGAAAGGTTTCTGGTTCAGTATGTGGATGTACCTACTAGAGAAGGAGCAAAACTTGACCTACTCTTGGGAAATAAGGCAAAGCAGGTGACTGAGGTGTCAGTGGGGAACCACTTTGGGACTAGTGATCATAATTCTGTTCATTTTACAATAGTGATAGAAAAAGATAGACCAGATCTAAAAGTTAAATTTCTAAATTGGAGGAAGAATTTTCAAAAGTTGAATAGGGATGAATATTCAGAGGTAAAAGGACAGCTGAAAAATGGGAAGCCTTCAAAAATAAGATAACAGGTGTCCAGAGACGGGATGTTCCTTTTAGGGTGAAGGGCAAGGCTGGTAGATGTAGGGAATGCTGGATGACTGGGGAATTTGAAGTTTTGGTCATGAAAAAGAAGGAAGCATATGTCAGGTAAAGACAGCAGGGATTGAGTGAATCCATAGAAGATCATAAAGGCAGTGGGAGTATACTTAAGAGGGAAGTCAGGAGGGCAAAAAGGGGACATGAGATGGCTTTAGCAAATTGGGTTAAAAGGAAGAATCCAAAGGGACTCTACAAATACATTAAGGACAAAAGAGTATCTTGAGAGAGAATAGGACCCTTTAAAGATCAGCAAAGCCACCTCTGTTTAGAACTGCAGGAGATGGGGGAGATACTAAACGAGTATTTTGCATCAGTGGTTACTGTGGAGAAGGATATGGAAGCTAGAGAACTTAGGGAAATAAATGGTGGCATATTGAAAAATGTCCATATTGCAGAGGAGGTGGTGCTGGATATCTTAAAATGCATAAAGGTGGATAAATTCTCACAACCTGATCAGGTGTACCCTAGAACTCTGTGGGAAGCTAGCGAGGAGATTGCTGAGCCTCTTGCTGAGATATTTGTATCATCGATAGCCACAGGCGAGTTGTCATAAGACTGGAGGTTGGCTACTATTTTAAAAAGGTGGTAAGGAAAATCCAGGGAATTATAGACTGGTGAGCCTGACATTGGTGGTGAGCATGTTGTTGAAGGGAATCCTGAAGGGTGACATTTACATGTACTTGGAAAGATGAGGACCAATTAGGGATAGTCAACATGGCTTTGTGTGTGGAAAACCATGTCTCACTAACTTAACTGAGTTTTTTGAAGATGGAACAAAGATGAGGGCAGATCAGTAGATGTGATCTATATGCAGTTCAGTAAGGCATTTAACAAGGTTCCTCATGGTTGACTGGTTAGCAAGATTAGATCACATGGAATACAAGGAGAACTACCCTTTTGAATGTAGAACTGGCTTGAATGTAGGACAGCAGATATAAGCTGCTGATGAAGAAGTGGTGCTTTGAAAGCTAGTGCTTCCAAATAAACCTGTTGGACTATAACTTGGTGTTGTCTGATTCTTAACTTTGAATGTAGGAGACAGAGGGTGGTGGTGGAGGGTTGCTTTTCAGACTGGAGGCCTGTGACCAGCAGTATGTCACAAGGATCGGTGCTGGGTCCATTGCTTTTCATCATTTATATAAATAATTTGGATGTGAACATAGGCAGTATGGATAATAAGTTTGCAGATAACACCAAAATTGGACGTGTAGTGGACATCAACAAAGGTTACCTCAGAGTACCATGGGATCTTGATCAGATGGGCCGAGGAGTGGCAGATGGAGTTTAATTTAGATAAATGTGATGCGCTGCATTTTGGAAAAACAAATCATAGCAGGACTTATACACTTAATGATCCTGGGGAGTGTTGCTGAACAAAGAGAGCTTGGAGTGCAGGTTCATAGCTCCTTGAAAGTGGAGTCACAGGTGGACAGAATAGTGAAGAAGGTGCTTGGTACGCTTACCGTTATTGGTCAGAGCACGGGGTA
Organism: Chiloscyllium plagiosum; assembly: GCF_004010195.1. Lineage (NCBI taxonomy): Eukaryota > Metazoa > Chordata > Chondrichthyes > Orectolobiformes > Hemiscylliidae > Chiloscyllium > Chiloscyllium plagiosum. The sequence goes on from NC_057732.1 coordinate 28,584,268, forward strand.
TATGAGTTGGGTTGTCATTTTCCGGCTGTACAGGAGATTAGTTAGGCCACTATTGGAAACCAGCATTCTGGTCTCTCTGCTATAGAAGGAATGTTGTGAAACTTGAAAGGGTTCAGTAAAGATTGACAAGGATGTTACCAGGGTTAGAGGGTTTGAGCTATAGGGAGAGGTTGAATAGGCTGGGGTTGTTTTCCCTGGAATGTTGGAGGCTGAGGGGGAACCTTATCGAAGTTTATAAGAAAAGAGGGGCATGAATAAGGTAAATAGACAAAGTCTTTTCCCTGGGGTGGAGGGTCCAGAACTAGAGGGCATAGGTTTAGGGTGAGAGGGGAAAGATTTAAAAGGGACCTAAGGGGCAACATTTTCATACAGAGGTTGGTGCATGTATGGAATGAGCTGCCAGAGGAAGTGGTGGAGGCTGGAACCATTACAACATTTAAGGAAGGGTTTAGAGGGACATGGGCTAAATGCTGGCAAATAGGGCTACATTCATTTAGGATTTCTGGTCGGCATTGACCAGTTGGACTGAAAGGTCTGTTTCCATGCTGTACAGGCTTATGACTCTGTAACTAAATATCAGCTAAGATATAGCAAAATAGATAGTGAATGGGGACTGAAAAGTTTGTGAGGCTTTCCTGTGTTGTTGATCCCAACATTCACCAGAATGACAGAAAATGAAATAGAGGATTCAAACCTTGCCAATAACTCTGGCAACTAGTTGGTTGATATAATACTGGGATTCTTGATTACAAGGGATGTGCTATGTGTTTGAGTGCTCTGCACTCGTATGTTTGCAGTAGATTTCACAGTGTCAAATTCTTCTGATTCAGAGTCATTTAACTGGAATGGGAGTGAGGGACACTCTGATATGAAAGACAGTGGGAAAGTTTGCCTAGACTCAGTCAGGACTCTGAGTTGCAGGGTCAAAATGGGGTTAAAGTGAGATGTAAGAAAAACTCAGGTGTGATAAAAAATAGGAGCCTGTGGAATCTGAACCTCTCTCCCAGCGTGCACAATGTATTTTCTGCCTGTGAGGATAGGATGAAACCCAGCAAACCATCAGACAGTAACAAACACTACATTGGACAAACAGGCAGAAAATTAGCCACCAGGATACATGAACCATCAACTAGCCACAAAAAGGCGTGACCCACTCTCACTAGTATCTTTACATAATGATGAGAAAGGACACCATTTTTACTGGGGCAACACATCTACCCTAGGACAAGCCAAACAGAGACACGTGCGGGAATTCCTGGAAGCATGGTATTCCAACTGGAACTCTCTCAACAAACTCATTGACTTGAATCCCTTTAGCAACTTCTGAGAAAACCAAAAGGAAATGACATCACCACAGGAAATGATGTCATCAACCCAAGGAAACCTAAACACATAAATAAAAAGCGGGCCATACCACCAGTGCTTCATTCAGAGGCTCACTGATGATGTTACCTAGTATGGTGATGAAATGTCTGAAACCGAACCTTCCAGGTCAGCAAGTAAACCTAAACCCAGAACCTCAACCTGAGTTACAAATCTTCTCAAAATTCATGAAAGCTGATGGCTGTTAGAATGACAACCATAACATTAACTGTGGTACTTTGGAGCAGGAAATGGTTCAAAGGAGGGAACAGGAAAATGTAATATGGAAGTTGTAATGGATTCAGTAAACCCTGGACACTGGTATCCTTTGTAAGCAGGATCTAGAGCACCATGTAGTACATTGCCCAACTAACACCAGGGTGAAGGAGTTACAAATCACCTTGAAAGAATATTGGAGAAAGAATTGAAGGAGTCAGTTATTCTGATCCATGTTAAGACCAACCGAAAAGTTCAGAAAGTAGCATGAACCAAGAGTGAAATGAAAATAATAACCGCCTCAAATGTTTTTGTCTCTGTAAAATTCCTGAGTGAGGCTAAATTTAACATTGTGATGAACAAATCAGGGAGGTGAGCATCTGACTGAAGAAGTAGAACTATGTTGGCAAAGAGGTACAACTCTTTGAATCTGGACTGGGGCTAGAATCCAAGCAGAAAATGGAACAGAACCATCACAAGAACTTAAGTAGACAGCAGAATATTTTCTAAATGGTGAAAAACTAAACTGTGGAATCCAAAGATGTATGGACATTAATGTGCATAATTCTTTAAAATGGCATGGATAGGTTTATAGAACACAAGCACTAAAACACAAAGGGGTGGAAGTTTTACTTCTGCTGTAAAAAGCATGTTTTAAAAATTCATTCATGAATGTGGCCATCGCTGGTGAGACAGCATTTCCTGTTCACCCTGAGTTGCCCTTGAGAAGCTGGTGGTGAGCTGCACTCTTGAACATCAATGTGGAGGTGCCATGTTGGACCAGATGGGCAAAGTTAAAAGTCACATGACACCAGGTTATAGTCCAACAGGTTTATTTGGAAGTATAAGCTTTTGGAGCATTGCTACTTCATCAGGTAGCTAATGGAGTAGGATCATAGAACACAGAATTTATAGCAAAAGATCATTGTGTCATACACTGATGCAATATTATGAACAAACCTAGATTGCTGTAATTTCATCTTTTAGAATGGGTTGCAGGTTTTGAATCATTAATATGTAACAGATGAATAAACACCATGCAATAATCGCCAGACAGGGCTCTTCCCTCCCAGTCAGAGAACACATCAGCGGTCAGGATATTCGGCCTCAGGTCTTCGGGTGACCATCCTCCAAGGCAGACTTTGGGAAATGCAACAATGCAAAGTGGCTAAGCAGAGGCTGATAGCCAAGTTCGATACAGATGAGGGTGTCCTTTACTGGGACCTTTGGTTTAGGTCACACTACAGGTGACCCCAGTGCTTACACACACACACACTCACTCTCTCTTATACTCACACAGTCATCATGCATACACTCTAAAAAGGATGCACACACAGACACACACACATTTTTACTCTCTCTCTCTCACTCTCTCTCTCTCACTCACTCACTCACTCTCTCTCTCNNNTGTACACACACACATATAAGTCGATGATGTGAATTTGCATGTGCAGATACAGTCTATTTTGTTCAAAAGGCACACAGTCTGTATACAGACTATTTTTTTATAATCCATGTGACATTTTATAAATTCCTACTTTGGAAATAGAACCAGTCTGACTCAAGATTGGAATACAGACAGACCCTAACCTCACACCTTTCATGCATTGTCTGAGCTGAGCCGTCACTTTTTTTTTATAAAACCTTAAGTTATCTTGGGAATGTGATTTAAAAGAAGTCCTGTGATTTACATATTAATGAATCGAAACCTGCAACCCATTCTAAAAGATGAAAGACTTAACAGCAACCTAGGTTTGTTCAACATATTGCATCAGTGTATGACACTATGATCTTTTGCCATAAATTCCATGTCCTATGAGCCTACTCCATAAGCTGACAAAGGAACTGCGCTCAAAAAGCTTGTACTTCCAAATAAACCTGTTGGACTATAACCTGGTGTCATATGATTTTTAACTATTTGGAACTTTGGTGTAGGTCCACCCACAATGCAATTGGAAAGGAGTTCCAGGATTTTGACCCAGTGACACTGAAGGAACAACAACATATTTCTGGATGGTGAGTGGCTTAGAGGGGGAATTACAGGTGGTGATCTTTCCATGTAACTGCTGCCCCTATCCTTCCAGGTGGTGTCATTGAGTTTGGAAGATGCTGTTTATGAATCTTTGGTGATTTTCTGCATTACATTTAGTAAATGGTTCACATTTCTGCTATGGACTTTCACTGATGGAGAGACTGAATATTTATGGTTGTGCTTCAGGTCAAATGGGCTGCATTGTCCTGGATGGTGTCAAACTTCTTGAAAGTTGTTAGCCGCACTCATTTGGACAAATGGGGAGTAAACCCATTACATATCTGACTTTTAGGTGGTGGAAAGGCTTTGGGGAGTCAGGAGATGAGTTACGCATTGCAAGATTACTCGTCACTGCCCTGTTATTGGAGCCACAGTATTTAAATGGCCCGTCCAGTTCAGTTTCTGTTCAGTGATAACCTGCAGGATGTTGAAAAGCGAGGGACTCAGTAAAGGTACTGCCATTAATTATTAATGGGTGGTGGTTAGATTCTCTCTTGTTGGAGATGGTTATAGCACAAACGTTACTTGGCACTTAGCCCAGACCTGGATAATGTCCAGTCTTGTTGCATTTAGACAGAGACTGCTTTGATATCCAAGGTGCCATGAGTGGTACTGAACATTGTGCAAACATAAGCGAACGTCCCACTTCTGACCGTATGATGGAGGGGAGGTCATTTATGAAACAGCTGAAGGTGGTTGAGTCATGACCAGTACCATGAGGAACTCCCACAGAGAGGTTCTGGTCATAGTTAACCACAGCTGAAGAACTGTGCTAAATTCTTTGCCCCATATCTTAGGAAGGATATTTGACCTTGAAAGGGATGCAGCGTAGATTTACCAGAATAACACCTGAATTCTGAAGGTTAAATTATGAAGAGAGGTCACACAAATTTAAATAGTGTTTCCATTTATAAAGCAATTTGATCAAAGTTTCAGAAACATTCAGTGGAACTGATCTGGTAAATAAAGAGAAGCTATTTCCACTGGTAGCATGTCTCGGACTGTAGACAGAGTCTCAAACTTAGAGCAGGCCTTTCAGGGTTGAGGTTAGAAATTGTAAATAGTAAAACCAATATTGATAGGTTTAAGTTAACTGAACGTCAAATTAAGAGATATGGGGCAAAGGGGAAATATGGATTTAAGTCTGAGATTAGTGATGATCTCAGTTTGTTGAAAAAGGCTCGAGGTTTGAATGATCTCATTCTGTTTCAGTCCTCCAATAATGTCAGAGTTGTGATTTGGACTGAGCAATTAGTGACTTGAAACATGGTATTTCAACATTGGAAGGCGATGACATGTCATGCTGTCTAAAGTGACAGCAGTAACACAATAGACTGTAACCTTTTCAGTGAACCGCTGTGGAAGTACTTCAACCATGTGATTCCATCTTCTAATTGAAGCTTTAAGATTTCCTTTGATTCCCCCTTTCCTTGATTGTCCAGAATTAAATGGGATAGCTTTAATTTTTATTGATATAATTTGCTTTAAGCCATTGTAAGAAAACCTCCTTTGTGCAAGGCAGATTTTTAAAAATCCAATTAAAGAAAATCATGCTAACTGTAGAAAGTACACAAATAATTGTGAGCTATATCTGATCAGACTTCTAAGGAGTTGAAATTACCTTCAGCACTCTATTTTTTAAATGACTTAGTTAATGTGCTACTATAGAATTCTTACATGTACTATTTTTAGAAATATGAGTCGTTAGTGTACAAAACCATTTTAAGAGTACATGCACCCAGTGCTCAAAAGTATTGCTGATAATCTCTGCCCCAAATAATCCAATCCTTTTTAAACAAAATGGAGGAATTTCAATGTTCTGGAGAACATTTGTATTTGTTAAAGAAAATTGAATCTTTTAACTTGGGTGTGTATTTTTCTTACAAATCTATTGATTTGCCCCTCTCATATTGTCTCTTCAGTAGTCACTGTTAATTGCCACTTTAGTTTATTTGAAATCCCATATTTAAATTCAAAGATAAATTGTGACCAGTCTCTGTCATAACGTCACTGCACCAGTTGACATGCATGGCTTTCCTATACCCACATGAACATTTGATCATCGACATTTCCACCTGGATTTTCCTTCTCTCATTTTTGGCTTTCAATGCCATTCTAATTGACTATTTTTCTCTATTTTAATTTTGCTACTTTTTTGGATTTCATATGTATATTTCTCACAAGCTGTATTCAATACCATTTTCCTTGTTAATGAATTCTTCTGTTGAAATCTAAAGCTAATCTTTCTTTTCTTTCTTAGCTCTTTAAAACTATTCTCCTTGCCATAATTTGCAGACTTTAAGAACTCAGGTTTGAGGAAATTGAAGAGGTACTTTTTGATTATATGTTAGTGTTCACATCATCTTCTGCAGTTTCTCAGCATCAAGGATAATTTTCTTACAAAATGGCTTGATGGGTACTGAGATAATAAATCCAATGTGCGCTCTGCAGATTCTGCCAAATGTGGAGTAAAGAATGCTGGAAGGCTCTGTAACATGAGATGTTTGGAGATTCATGCATTATCCCCTCCACACATTTCAACAAAGTCTTTCAAAGTGTTCAGTGCCCTCCTGAATCAACCTTCTCCATTTTAGTTGCTCATAACCACGGTCCCCCATAAGTTGGCAGCAATGTTTCACCTCTTCAGAAATGCTTTGAGGTTAACCATAAAGCCAAGCACCAATCACGGAGCGATTCAGGGAACGTCTGTGGTCTGCACGCAATAAACAACCCCACCACTATGGCCAACCACTTCAACTCCGCCTCGCACTTCCCCAAAGGCATGCAAATCCTGGGCCTCCTCCACCATCAATCAAAGCCACCCACCAACTGGAGGAAGAACGCCTCATCTTCTGCCTTGGGACCTTTCAATCACACGACATCAATATCGACTTCATCTGTTTCCAAATCTCCCCACCCCACCACCTCCTATCCAGATCCAACCCTCAAACTTGACACTGCCCTCTTGACCTGTCCATCTTTCTTCCCACCTATCCGCTCCACCCTCCCCACCAACTTATTACAATTATCTTCCACCTACATCCATCTATCGCCATCTCCCACCAATCTTCCTCCCAGCTCCACCTCCACCCTCCTATTTAATTCTCATCCCCTGCCCACAGTGAAGGGCTTATGCCCAAAATGTCGACTCCCCTGCTCCTTGGATGTTGTCTGACCTGCTGTGCTTTTCTAGCACCACACTTTTCAACTCTGACTCTCCAGCATCTACAGTCCTCACTTTCTCTTGAAGTATTTCTAAAATTTTACTGGGACTAAGCCTGTGATCGAGTTCTGAGCTGTACAGGTGCTTCAGGATAGTCTGAGATATGCAATCAATTCTTCCCATCTGGCAGAGCTGTTTTAAAGTAGCTAGCATCTTGATGCTAACTGCGTTGCTTTGGTTGAGGATGCCAACATAGGATCCTTTTCCCAGATTTGGAGGATCTTGCACAGGTACACTAGTGGGATTTTTCAAGTGCTGTACGGTGTCTGCTCTTGTGTGTTCAAATCTCTGAAGCATACAGGATTGTAGGCATCACTGCTCCCCAATAAACCATGCTTTAGATATTTTGAGATAGATGGTCAAGCTTGAGTTAGTGGTCCTCAGATATTCTTTTGCTCAGTCACCAAAGGTTGTGATGATGAATTTACTCATCTGTCTGCTTTCATGAAATGGAGGCTCTCACAACTTGAAAGATTTTGTCCAAACTTTTTAAGGTCCCAGTGTTGATCTAAAGTGGTGTGGGATGGTGTTCTGTTGTGGGAGCTGTTTGAAAGAGGACTTTCGGGTTCTGGATGCTTTGTGAAAGGTCTCTTTTCTTGGGTGCTTCAGAGAAGGAATGAACACTGGCTTGGAGCTCAATTTTGACAGTGCACACAAGCAGCACCTGCACATTGAAACTCAGTGTGGTTGGAGTGATTTTGGGTTTGGATCAAATGCAGTGTAATTTAAAGAGCTTCTCATCTGCTCTGTAGATTGTCCATTTAGCTGTGAGTAATTTGTTGGCGGTGATGTGCAATATTGTAGTGAGGGAAATGGAGGAGAGTTGGCAGTATGTGTTGTTTGACTGTGTATTCATTGAGATAGCGTTTGTAGTGGTTCCGTTGATGAGGATCACTGTCTGCATGTTGTCGTGGTGTAAGTGGAAGATGGTAACAAATTTATCTGGGCAATTGAATCTGATGAGGATACTCTGTGAGACTACATGGCAAACAGATTTGAAAGTTTCTGTGTGGCTGAAAAGTCCGATGATGCTGTTCCTTGCATTTTTCTTGAATTTACCATACAGTAAAGATGATGTGCTTCTCATGAGAACTGCGTGGAAGGAGACTGTGGAAGGAGTTCTTCTGCCACTGCAAGGATGCAGTTGTGGAGAGCCCTTGCGATCATCTTCCTTGTGGAAGACATCAGGGGCCATTCTCTCTGGTTTCAACATCACCTCCAAAGTCAGACCCATGCACATTTCCTGGGATATATTCTTGTCCCTCTGTTTCTGCTACTTGGTGTTATGGACCAGGCCAGACCCCAACTTTGCTCGTTGTTTTAAGCAGGTGTAAGGTGGATATTCAGGAGGGATGCAACTGGCCCAACCACTCAGTTTTAAACAAAACATAATTTATTTATAGGAGAAAGTGAGGTCTGCAGATGCTGGAGATCAGAGATGGAAATGTGTTGCTGGAAAAGCGCAGCAGGTCAGGCAGCATCCAGGGAACAGGAGAATCGACGTTTCGGGCATTAGCCCTTCTTCAGGAAGGGCTAATTTATTTATATACAAACAAAAGAAAACCGAATTTAGCATAACATGACTATTTGAAAATCCAACCGACTCTGTCACAACTTAATGATGCTGTTCCAAATATTTGGATCATTGCCATATACACCCCCTTGGCAAATAAAAATGGTAAAATCAAACACCGGTTCTTACAGAAGAGATGGCAGAGAGAGAGTGGATCAGCATGGAGCTGCTTCTTCGGGCCCCACAGCTTCTCTGGGTTTCCAGCTAAAACCTGACCAGCAGCTTCAACTAAAGCAGCTTGTTAAAACCAAACCTGAGGAAGGGCTTATGCCCGAAACATCAATTCTCCTGTTCCCTGAATTGGAGCAGACCTGACCTGCTGTGCTTTTCCAGCAACACATTTCCAGCTCTGATCTCCAGCATCTGCAGACCTCACTTTCTCCTCAAAACCAAACTAAACCAAACCCTGAACTGGGAGAACTAGCCGCTCCCCTTTCATTGTACAACTGTTTTGAAAGAAAGACTTAAAAGCATTCTCAAGTAGATTCACCCAGATATATTGGAACCTCTGACTTTATGACCCACTGAAAAAAAAACAAGGACAACATAACCTTGTTAAAGACGCAACATCGGCACACGTGGCCAAATCATCTACAACCACAGCACCACACTCAATATCTACTGGAAACATGCATCTCTGTCTCCATTACCTGTTTTGCTTTTATAATACTGAAAACTTTAGTAATCAAGCCTTTCGCCACTTAGAACTAGCACTCCAAATGTAAGTTCATTATTTTTATCATTGTCTCTGTGAAGTTTCAGGGGCATAATTTTTATTCATATAATTGTAAATTGTGATTGCTCGCACTTCTTCCCTCCTATTTACTTCCCTACACTAGCCTTTAGGCCATGATCCACATTCAAAAGCAAGTCTGTAAAAACAAATTGTTGTTTAAGGTAGCTCAACGTTAATGATGCTTGCAATTTTTACCAGTGTTTAAAGCTCATTTGTGCATGTCAAAAATTTTTACTTCTGTGGTGTGAAGGCTCTGAACATCTTTAGCTTCAAATGGAAGTTTGACAAAGCAGATGGAGTTGGAGAGTCAATCTGCTTATTGAATGCTCCTTAATCATGACCAGGGACAAAGAGCCAGATAAGACATGTTTTTGCAATGTGCTCCAGTGCCTTATGTTTAATGGGTAGTGCATAGCAGAAATTACAGAAATGTTTCTCATTTATCTTTTGTGCTTGTAAGCCAAGCTGTGGCATCATAACATCTGCTTCCATTTCAAAACTGATTGTTCAAAATCTAAATCCAATAACTTATGCTCTGTTTGACAAGCAGAAAGCACACTTTGATTGTTTTACCACAGCTGACTTCAGTAGAACATCATATCAAATGGGGAACTTGGATAAACTGCAGGATTGGGCTAAGAGATGGCAAATGGAGTTTAATGCAACTAAATGTGAGGTGATGCACTTTGGGAAGAATAACAGGAAGGCAGGGTCCTAGGTAAATGGAAAGGTTCTTGGTCGTGTGATTGTACAGAGGGATCTTGGAGTCCATGTACATAGATCCCTGAAAGTTGCCACCCAGGTGGATAGTGCTGTTAAGAAGGCATACGGTGTGTTAGGTTTCATTGGTAGAGGGATTGAGTTCCGGAGCCGCAATATCATGCTGCAACTATACTGTAGCTTTAGGGTGCAGGACCTGGAATGTAGGGAGGTTAGGAACATGGCATCAATTTCAAAGGAGGGTGCCTGTAAACAGGAAAGTGGTTTGAAGTGTGTATACTTCAATGCAAGAAGTATACGAAATAAGGTAGGTGAACTTGCAGCGTGGGTTGGTTGGTGTAAAATTATGTCCCAATCTATTACGGAGACATCGGTAGAACAGGGACAGGATTGGCTGTGGCAGGTTCCAGG
>NC_057732.1:28597173-28619234 GCF_004010195.1 Chiloscyllium plagiosum
AGGACAGATGTTAGGGGTAGGTTCTTTACTCAGCGAGTCGTGAGTTCATGGAATGCCCTGCCAGTAGCAGTGGTGGACTCTCCCTCATTATGGGCATTTAAGCGGGCATTGGATAGGCATATGGAGGATAGTGGGCTAGTGTAGGTTAGGGTGGGCTTGGATCGGCACAACATCAAGGGCAGAAGGGCCTGTACTGCGCTGTATTCTTCTATGTTCTATGTTCTATACAAAATGCCAATGCGGCTACACTTGGAATATTGTGTACAGTTCTGGTCGCCATATTTTGGGAAGGATGTGGAAGCATTGGAAAAGGTGCAGATAAGATTTACTAGGATGTTGTCTGGTCTGGATGGAAGGTCTTATGAGGAAAGGCAGAAAGACTTGGGTCTGTTCTCATTGGGGAAAAAAGAAGGCTAAGAGGGGATTTGATAGAGATATACAAGATGATGAGCAGATTAAATAGGGTAGACAGTAAAAGTATTTTTCCTAGGATGATGACGTCAGCTTGTATGAGGGGGCATAACTACAAATTGAGGGGTGATAGATTTAAGACAGATGTCAGAGGCAGGTTCTTTACTCAGAGTGGTAAGGGCGTGGAATGCCCTACCTGCCAATGTAGTTAGCTCAGCCACATTAGGGAGATTTAAACAATCCTTGGATGCGCACATGGATGATTTTGGGATAGTGTAGGGGGACAAGCTGAGAATAGTTCACAGGTCAGTGCAACATTGAGGGCCGAAGGGTGTGTTCTGTGCTGTATTGTTCTATTTTCTAAGAAAAAGGCCCAGCCTATCCAGTCTATTTTTATAACTCAAATCCTCAATTCCCGGCAACATCGTCATAATTTTATTCTGAACCCACTCCAGTTTAATATCCTTCCTATGGCTAGGCAACCTGAACTGCACACAGTACTCCAGAACAGGCCTCATATTGTACAACCGCAAAATATTAGAACAGGTCAAAGCTCTGCAGAAAAAGGAAGTTAGAATATTGGCCTATTTTCAGAGCCTTGAGATCTTGGAGATGAACTGCTATGAAGGAGTAGAAAGAAACAATGCTTGCAAACAGCCTATTGGAGACAATGCTGGAGGTAAAGGTAAGAAAGGTCACTCAGCATTTGTGGAGAATTAAACTGCCAAGTGTGACACATGAATTCTGGCGTGGCATGTCAAATAGTGAGCACAGTTGGAGAGAAAAATAGTTGATGAAGACAACAGGTCCATGAAAGATGTAGGTTCACAGTCCTGCTGTCGTGTATGTCCAACAGGATAAAGCTTAAGGTTCGCAAAAGAAACTTCCCAAAACGTAACTCCCAAAAGGATAAGCCATCTACGTTCATGATAAAGAATGGTGGATGAAAGTGGTTTGTAAAGATGGCTGCAAGCAGATTGGAGCCGCCAATGCAGAGGATTACATTAAGAGAAGTTTTCTTAACTGAGGCGTGCTTAGATCATGCCTTGTCAATGATGTTGCTGAGGTTTGGTCACAGAACACTGATATTGCAGTGATTCTTAATAGGAAATCTAGCTGTGTTCTACCATTGAATGTCTCTCTAAACAAGTCCTTCAAGGATGGCATCAGAAGAATGACTGGATGATCAGTGGAGAAAAGACATTCTCTAGCAAAGGCAGCATAAGAAGTGCAACTTTAGCAATCCTGTATTAGTGAGTTTTAAAGGGATGAAATTAGAGATCAGCTGAATCTAAACTTATGCCATGCTCAAGAAGGCAGAAAGCACATTGTCTATTTTATCACAGCTACCTTCAGTGGAGCATCAGATCAAGTGTTGGGTATGTCCTTATTCAATGGATTTAAAAGGAACAGCAAAGCACATAGAATGACCACTTGGTGGAAATCGCCACTGGCGATCAAGAAAATGCAATAGTTAGAACATTGTTTTCTGATGTTTAGAAAGAAGGACTGTAATGTTTAACTTCTTAACCTTGATTCATTATTTTTCTGCTTTGTACCTAAGGGTCTGTATGTAATTGGTGTTGTAAGTGGCGACCTGTAAGCTTTTCACTGAACATAAGAACTAGGAGCAGGAGTAGGACATCTGGCCTTTCAAGCCTGCTTCGCCATTCCATTCATTGCCTCAGCTCCACTTACCCCCACTCTCACTGTATCCCTTAATTCCCTCACTGTTCAAAAAACATCTATCTTAGCTTTAAAAACATTTACTGTGGAAGCCTCAACTACTTCATTGGGCAGGGAATTCCATAGATTCACAACCCTCTGAGTGACAAAGTTCCTTCTCAATTCAGTCCTAAATCTGCTCCACCTAATCTTGAGGCTGTGCTGTATTGACCTAGTTTCACCTGCCAGTGGAAACATCCTCCTATCTTATCTATCCCCTTCATAATTTTATATGTTTCTATAAGATCCCCCCCTCATTCTTCTAAATTCCAATGAATATAATCCCAATCTACTCAGTCTTTCCTCATAAGCCATACCCCATCCAGAACCAACCTAATGAACCTCCTCTGCACCCTCTCTAGTGCCAATACATCCTTTTTCAAGTAAGGAGACTAAAACTGCATGCCATTTACAAGTTTGCTGAAGACAACACCATAGTCGGTTGAATCTCAGATGGCAACAAAACAGACTACACACGGGAGGTGGAAGACCTGGAAAAATGGTGCATTGAGAACAACCTAGCTCTCAATGCCGGCAAAACCAATGAACTCATTCATGACTTTCGATGGGCTGTTACTCATGCCCCCCTGCACATTAACAGCACAGAGATGGAATGAGTGGAGAGTGTCAAGCTCCTGGGTGATCCACAACAAGTTTTCTTGGACTGTTCATGTACAAAGGTCCAACAATGTCTCTTCTTCCTGAGGCAGCTGAGAAAATTTGGCATGATGGCAAATAACCTTGCCAACTTTTATAGGTGTGCCATCGAGAGCATTCTGTCTGGATGTATCACTGCCTGTTATGGCAACTGTACCATTCAAGATCAGAGACAGCTACACAGAGTGGTGAACTTGGCCCGGACAATCACAAAGGCCAGCCTCCCATCTATAGAATCATCTACCAGGCCCACTGTCGAGGAAAGGCCACCAGCATTCTCAAAGATCCATCCCACTCTGGCAATGTTTTTCTACAACCTCTACCATCAGGGAGAAGGTACAGAAGCCTGAACATACTCACCAGCTGGTTTTGAAACAGTTTCTACCCTACTGTTGTTAGAATACTAAATGGACTCTCAAACTCTTAACATTTGTCTGTACCTGTGTTTTTGTTTTGCTGCTGTTTATTTATTATTTACTTAACTATGCTACTTAACTCTGTGATCTGCTTGTGTTACTCGCAAGACAAAGCTTTTCACTGTGCCTCGATACATGTGACAATAAGTTTAATTCAATTCAATACACCAGGAATGGCCTCGCCAGCACCCTGTACAGCTGCAACATAACCTCCCTGTATTTAAACTCAATCCCTTTAGCAACGAAGGACACAATTCCATTTGCCTTCCTAATTACCCTAATTATCTGCAGACTAACCTTCTTTGATTCATGCACAAGGATACCCAGGTCCCTCCTCTTAGCAGCATACTACAACTTTTTAACCATTCAAGCAATAGTCCTTTTTACTGTTACTCCTACCAAAATGGATGACTTCACATTTATTAACATTGTATCCCATCTACCAGACCTTTGCCCACTCACTTAAAATATTTATGCTTCTCTGCAAAATTTCACTGTCCTCTGCACACTTTGCTTTGCCACTCATCTTAATGTCATCTGCAAACTTTGACGTGCTGCATGTGGTCCCCAACTCCAAATCATATATGTAAGTTGTGAATAATTGTGGTCCCAACACTGATCCCTGAGGCCTACCACTTGTTACTGTTTGCCAACCAGAATAACACTCATTCATCGCCAGTCTTTGTTTTGTGTTAGTCAACTAATCCTGTATCCATGCTAATACTTTACCTGTAACACATACATCTTTATCTTATGCACAGCTTCTTGTGCAGCATCTTGTCAAAGGTCTTTTGGAAATCTAGATACACCATATCTACTGAGTCCCAGTTGTTCACCTTGTTTGTAATGTCTTTATAGAATTCTAAATGATTAGTTAAGCATATCCTGCCCTTCTTGAACACAGGCTGCATTTGCCCAATGGGACAATTGCTATGTACATGCTTTGCTATTTCTTCCTTGATAATAGACTCAAGCATCTTCCGCATTACGGAGGTTAAGCTAACCAGTATATAATTCCCTATCTTTTGTCTACTGCCCTTTTTAAACAGTGGTGTCACATTTGCTCTTTTCCAATCTGCTGGAACTGCTCCAGAGTCAATGAATTTTGGAAAATTACCTCAAGTGCACTTGCTATTTTTCCCACCATCTCTTTCTGTACCTTGGGATGCATTCCATCAGGGCCAGGAGACTTGTTTATCTTAGCCCCAGTAGCTTGCTCAACACTTCTTCCTCTTCCATGGTAATGATAGTTTCCAGGTCCTCACCTACCTTCATCTCTTTGTCAGTTACTGGCATGCTGTTCATGTCCTCCACTGTGAAGACTGAACAAAATACCAATTCGATGGTCAGCCAATTCATCATATCCCATGACTAAATGCCCCTTCTCATCCTCTAAAGGACCAACGTTTACTTTTATCACTTTTCTTCGTTTTCTATATTTATAGAAACTTTTGCCACCTGTTATTATATTCTATGTTAGTTTTTCCTCATGTTCTATCTTACTTTTCTTTATAGTTCTCTTTGTGGCTTTTTGTTGATCTTTAAAGTTTTCCCAATCTTCTAGTTTCCTGCTGTTATTGGCCACTCTGTATGCCTTCTCTTTCAACTTGATAGCCTCCCTCATGGCAGATTACCCACATTTCTTACAGTCATTTCTTTTCACTGGCATATACTTACACTGAGCACTTTGAAAAATTGGGTTGAAAGTCCTGTACTGCTCATTAACTGTCCCACCATAACGTCTTTGTTTCCCCTCTACTTTAGCCAAATCCTCCCTCATCTTATTGTAGTCTCCCTTGTTGAAGCATAGGACTCTGATATTGGATTTTATCTTCACACTCTCCATCTGTATTCTGAATTCAACCATACTATGATCACTTCTTCCAAGAGGATCCATAATTATGCAATCTTTAATTATTCCTGTCTCATTACACAGGACCAGATCTAGAATAGCTTGCTCCCTAGTCGGTTCCATTACATACTGTTCAGGAAAACTATCTGCGGATACACGCAACAAACTCCTCCTCAAAGCTACCCTGACCATGCTGGTTTGACTAATTGGCATGTAGATTAAAATCCCCCATGATAATTGCCATACCATTTTTACAGGCAGTAGTCATTTCTTAGCTACTGTGCTCATGTAAATACATGTGACAGTAAACCCAATTTTCAATTCTAATTCTAAACGTTTGATGGTACACAGTGTGGTTATTTGTGGGATGATATGAGCAATAATGTTAGTGAAGATAATGTTGATAAACCATATGATATTGCACTTGAAACAATTTGAGAAAAGTTATTTCATTCTGATGATGAAGAAGATAGTGAATCTTAGGTACTTTAATACAAACTCAATGCCTGTTCTGTTGCTAAATTGAATTCATTTCTGCAGAGAAAACCTGAGTACAATTGCATACATTAATAGATGTGATGTTTGGTTCTGGTGAATTTGATAAATTTAATGAACTTGGCGTTCATCAGTGAATTTACAGAAATTAATGTCTGCCTCTATTATTTACTTTTAAGTGATATAAAGTAATGACAACTCTTCCAACTTCTTTGTCCTACTTTTGGGTGTTGGATTGGTGGGAACAGTCTCCAACATAGCAGTTATAACAGCAAGGCAATGGGAAAGGGTGGAATTCAGCCTCTTCAAAAGTGTTACTTGTCTTAAAGTTGACTCTCTACCTATTGACTGAATGTTTAGTCTTAGAAACTCAACTTGTCCATAACTATATGAGGTAAGTACATTACTAGTGAAGTACTAAAGGAGTACAGCATTGCTATTTTCCAATACAAATTGCCATTAAAGAACCCATTGCAATATTTGAGAAAGAGCATGAGTGTTCTTAACTGGCTATTTGCATTACTCCTATTTCTGGGACCTTGTGTGTACAAGTTAGCTACTACAGCTGCTTATTTACCAATAATATCTAAACTTTTAAAATAATTTAGTTGCTTGTAAATGTGGAATCATCTGTGTTTTGCAGCTCACTTATGATTTGATGTTATTGATACCAACGTGAATAAAATGCTACATTTTGGCTCATTGTAGAATTACACAATACAAAAGGAAGTCATTTAGCCAACTGTGGCTTGTAATAGTTCTTTGAAAATTCTGTCTAATTGATCCCGCTTAGAGCTATTTCTCCATTGTTAGATTACATTACAGCTACTGCTCCAGCTGTGCTTCTGCACTGGCCACAAACCTTGGCAGAACACTATGCTTGTGATATGCTGTTAAAGAATAAAATAAATACATTCCTGAAAGCCTGCAGCAGCTACACTTAAATATATTTCTGTATGGTTTCTCACATTGTGAAGTTAGTGGTGCATCACTGATTTGTTCTACTCTCTCAGGTACATTCAGGGAGCTGCTTCACCCAAGGACATGCTCATTCTTGTAGATGTGTAAGTACTGCTCAAGTCTTTAGAACATTGTAACTGTTATTTTCTCAGTTAAGAGTGAAACATTTACCATTTTTCTTGTTTCCTTTTCTACTAAAAAGGAGCGGAAGTGTTAGTGGGCTAACATTGAAACTAATTCGGACATCAGTCTCTGAGATGTTGGAAACACTATCTGATGATGACTATGTGAATGTGGTTTCTGTGAGTATTGTAACCATAACTCATTATCCATATGAAGTCCAGCAGTGTTTTATCAGTGACATTGTACTTTATAGGTACAAAGGCTGTTCCACTTGCCCATGTTCCCAGTGTACTCCAAGGGTTTGTGTGTCAGAGATTTAGCTTAAAGCTATCATCCTGATCCTCCAAACATGTCTGAGCTGGTGTGGCTCCTGCTGTGAATGCACAATTATACCACCTGTATGTCAGTTATTATACAGCAATTCAACAAAATGTGGAATCATTGAGAATAGGTGATATGCAGATGCTGGAAAGAATACGTTTGATGGGATAAATGTGTTTTTTTTTAATTATTACAAACTGAAGTTTTTAAATTGAACATATTAGTCAGTACAGAATTAAAAATGCATATCAATAACTGATGTCAAATTGTGCTCTGTGGAATATCTTAATCGTATTCAGTGTGTGCATCAGCTATCAACCCAGATTGGTTGTCTTAATTAAATAAGACATGGCTTTTAGGAGTAAAGTTTTGTGCTTTTTCAGACTAGTTTGAATCAAACTGGTGGTTTCAAATTAAATTTTTGAGTATCCTAGTTAATAAAAATGAGGATGGGTCTCTCAAACCACCTCGGGGTTTGGTTGCTAGAAGGAGAATCACATGCCTTAATTCAGTTTGAGTGTCAGCTGTTGTCTGGGGTGATGTTTTGGGCCTGTAGTCCAACTCTGCTCCATCATTCATTTTATTGAAGATGATGATGGTCATCATTATTATCAGAGTTTATACAATTACATGTGTTTCTAACATAGGCAAAGGTTACAAATATAAGCCTTCTTTAGAGTATGTTGTTTTCATTCCATGACATTGTCTAAGTTGAATGCTTTCAGTGTAATTTCCATAATGGTTTTTTTTTTGTAAAGCAATTTACTACTTTTTCTTTGAATATCTATTTTTAGCTAAACTAAACCATAGGTTCCCACAAGTAGAGAAGTGTAAATGTGGAACAGAAAAAAATTGATGTACAGTTATTTTATTTTGTTCCTGAGAGTGGATGGAAGGTTATATTTTAATGATTGCTGTCATTTGGTGTCTGAAAACTTCAAGTCTGCTTCTCTCATACTATGCCATTCTTCTGACTTTGCCAGGTCAGAATCTGTTAGAGGCCAGATTATAGTATCTGCTCTCGCCCCAAAGTATCTCCTTTTTAAAAGGTGCAGTTATTTGACCTGCTTGGACATGTGATCACAGACCCCTAGGTCAGGCAGGACCTGAACCCAGACCTTCCACCCTTGAAACATAACCACTGCACACATCCAAAGGGCCCTTTTAAGAAAGAAGTGTAGTTATTTTAATTAATCTGTTTACGATGTTATGACACACCTTTGGTGAATGTGTGACTTAAACCCTTAAAACTCAGTTCTGAAGAAGGGTCACTTGTCCCAAAACATTTTCACACCTGTTTTCTCTCCACAGCTGCTGCCAGACCTGCTGAGTTTCTCCAGCAACTTCTGTTCTTGTTTCAGATTTCCACCATCCACAGTTTGTTTTTTTGGCTTATTATAAAGCTACTTTGGGTTTTCTTGTGACAGCAACTCAGCGAGAATGGAAGAACTTGCATTCATTTTTCACATTCTCAGGAAAAGTTCAAAAATACTTCAAAAGGTATTTTGTTGAATTGAAGGGTATTCATGGTAATGTGAGGGCATGCACAGTCAATTTTGATTCTACTAGTCCCCACAAACAACAACTGGCCAGGTAATCTATTTCTCATGTTATTAGCTTTTTATTTTCTTCATTCATGATGTGGGTTCAGTGGCGAGACCAGCCTTTATTGCCCATCTTTAATTGTGCAGAGGGCAGTTAAAAGTCAACTACATTGCTGTTGGTCTGGAAACATCAGATTGTTAAGGATGGCAGTTTCCTTCCTTAAAGGACATTAGTGAACTAGATGGGTTTTTCCTGACAATCGGCATCATTAAATGTTTAATTCCAGATTCTTATTGAATTCAAATTCCGCCATCTGCCATGGTCGGATTTGAGCACCTATCCCCAGAATATTACCTGGGTCTCTAGATTAACAGTCCAGCAGTAATATCACTAGTTCATCGCCTCCACTCATCGCTGGATGATGAATATTGGCTAGAGGAACTCCTCGCTGCTGCTTTCAATAATTCAATGGAATCTTTTACATTCACTGAGAGAATAGACAACTCCTTGGCTTAACATCTCCTTTGAAAGACAGTACCTCTGACAGTGTCAGTTTAGATAATCTGCTCAAGTCTCTGAACTGGGAATTGAATCTACAACCTTCTGACTTAGAAGCAAAAATACTGCCACTAAGAAAAAACATCAATGAATCACCGCGAATTGATGAATTAATTGAATGCTGGACTCCATTGGAACACTAAGTTTGTAGACAGGTGGGCAGCAGCAAGTTAATAAATTAATACAGCAGTTATTGTAGCAGTGAATTAAAAAAAGAGCAGAGGGCACCTGATAATCAATTAATAAAACAACAGATGCAACCAAATTAATTGAGAAGCAGGCTACAGTGATTTGATAAATGCATGGACCAGGAACACACCAGTGAATCAATAAATTAATGGAGCGTGGCGTATTAGCAGATAATTATGACCATGTAAATTAATGAAGAACTAAGCTCCAACATATTGGTGAATAATAGAAAGGTGAGTATTCCAACCAATTTGATGAATGGAGTTGTATGCACATCTCACATGCTGCCACAATCTGCAAAAGTACTCATATGTAATTGGAATAAGTTCAGAACTTTTCTGGATTTATAAAGAGGCAGTCAGAATTTAGGTGGAAGCTTAATATTAAGGAAGTCATTGAAGACAATTTTGGAGAGTAAATTTACTCAAGTTATCGTGAAAGACTTTTATCTTTTTTTAACTTATGCTTTCTGAAGTCCACTAACCTCCACAGGAGCATCAAGTGATAAGTGAGAAACATAATAAACATAGGGAATCAGCAGAATTACTTGGAAATCCAAGATGAACATAGTAATAGGAGTAGGCCATTCAGTTCCTTGAGCCTGCTCTGCCATTCAATAAGATCATGGCTGATCTGTGGCCTGACTCCATATATGAAGGGCTTTTGCCCGAAACGTCGATTTGGCCTGTCCTCGGATGCTGCCTGAATTGCTGTGCTCTTCCAGCACCACTGATCCAGAATCTGGTTTCCAGCATCTGCAGTCACTGTTTTTACCTGACTCCATATACCTGTCTTGTGCCCATAAGTCATCTTACCCTTGTTTAATAAAACCTTGTCTGCCTCAGATTTAAATTTAACTATTGAATTAGCATTAACCACCATTTGAGGAACAGATTTAGAAATATCCACTATTCTTTGCTTTCTAATATCTCCCTAGAATGGTCTGGCACTAATAATTAGATTATGCCCCCTGGTTCTAGAATCTTCAACCAATGGAAATAGTTTCTTTATTTACCCTGTCTTTTCCTATTCATATCCTGAAAACCTCAATTAGATCACCCCTTACCCTTCTATATTCTAGTAGATAAAAGCATAATTTGTCTAATCTCTCTGCAGAATTTAACCCAGAAGTTCAGGGATCATCCTTGTAATCTTGCACTGAATGGCCTCCAGAGCCAAAGCATCCTTCCTAAGCTGTGGTGCCCAGTTCTACATGTCGTACTCAAGTGGGGCCAAACTAGGATTTGAATAACTGCAGCATAATGTCTGCATCCTTTTACTCCAACCTTTTAGATGTAAAGGCCAGTATTCCATTGGCCTCTTGACTATTTTCTGAACCTGTTCATGGCATTTTAAAGAGCTAAGCATCTGAACTCTGAAATCTCATTGGACGTGCATACTATTTAATTTTATGACTTCTTCAAACAAAATCCGATCTATCCCTTTTTGATCTGAGATGGATAACCTTACACTCACTCATATTGAAATCCATCTGCCACAGCTTTACTCATTCATTTAATCTCCTGTCATAATTTTATGCTGTGTCGACACTACCCATAAGGCTGCCCATTTGAGAAAATGGTTGTAAAAATTCTAGGTTGTTCTTGACATCTTGCTTCTTGCCCGCAGGCTTTTTGAATCCTCGCTGCTTTATTTACATTTAAATATATATTGAAATTGGATCACACTGAGGAAATCACTCCAGAGAGATCAAAAAGAGACTCCTTGACTTAGTTTGGAGGGAAAACAAGCCTGCAATCTAAAGCTGGGAATTAGAAATCTTGTTGGGCTCTGTGTTGTCAACTTTTCCTCCATATCCCTTGTAAAGCAAATTTGATTTTGCTTTTACATTAATCTTGGGGTCAGTCCTCTGCCTATTTCATGATATTAGTTCATTCTTCAGATATGGATTATGCAGGTGATGCATTTATTCCCTTGTATCCTGAAGACATTGAGATTTATGATGTGTCTCTGGATTCACAGGTCGGTGAGAGTGGGTAAGGCTGTCAGATTCCTTTCCCTGAATGACATGAGTTATTAATACTTAAATCCAAAGTTGTATATTTACATGTTGACAGTTCTGCTTTTATTTGTTGTAAGATACCACAGTGCACTACCCAACATGTGAATACACAATTTTGGATTTAAGTTCCAGTTGCAGTAAGCAACTATTTCATTCAATACACTGATGGACTGAAGTCCAAACTTGATTGAATATTATTCTTATTCTCTTCTGTAATTATAGGCATGTTACAATCATGGTACAGAAAGCAGTGATTGTGATATCTTTTAAATATATGTTTTAATATAAAATTATTTTAATTAGGGCTTAACTTTTTTGAAAAAAAAATTAAATTAGATTTCATTCGTAACGATTGACTTTCATTGAAATAACTGACAGCATGAGGCAGGTTTATTGAATTATCTCATAGTAAAAGATCCCCTAGAATCACAAACATGGTCCAAGTTAGCATTCAGTTTGAGAGTGAGCTTGGGTCAGAAGCAACTGTTTTAAACTGAACAAGTTAAGGAGAACATTAATTTCAAGGAAAAAGCATATAATGACGCAAATGTCAGTGATAGTCCCAGAAGACTGAGATAAATTCAGAATCCAGCAAAAGAAGACGAACAATGTAATAAAGACAGAGAACATAAACTGTGACACCAAACTTACAAGGGTCATAAAACCTTACAATGAGAGCTTCTAAAAAAAGGAAGAGGGAGGTTAAAGAGAACATAGGCCCTTTAGAAAATAAATCTGAGGAAGGAGAGAAAAACAGGTAACTCTAGGCTAGTTAGATTAACTCATATCATTGGGAAAATGTTAGATTCTGTTATAAGTAAAAAGAAACTAGCAGGTGTAATATATTCAGATTTCGAGAGAGCATTTGATAAAGTATTACAGGGTTAGGTTGATAAGATGACAGTCCAGGGTTTTGGTGCAGTATATGAGCAAGGATGGAGGCTTGACTAATTAATAGAAGACAGAGCATTGGGTAAAGGGGGCATTTTCAAAATAGCAACTCATAACTATTGGAGTATCAAATGGATTTATGCAGGGGCCACAGTTTTACTTGCAATGTATACTAATGAGTTAAAGAAGAAGGTGTATGTACTGTAGCCAGGTTTGTGCAGGACAGTGGTGAGAATGACACAAAAAGTGTGCAGAAAGATATGGACAGCTTAAGATAGTAGGCAAAATCTTGGCAGATGAAATATAATATGGAAAAAATAATTATTCTGCACTTTGGCAGGAAGAATAGAAGAGTTGAATATTGTTAACTGCAGAAAATCTGTAGAAAGCTGCAGCACAAAGAGAAATTTGGGACTCCTCATGCATAAATCACAAAAGGGTACCATCCAAGTTCAGCAAGCAGTAGGGAAGGCAAAATGAATGTTAACCTTTTAATATAAATGGAATGTGATATAAAAATGGGGAGTACTTGCTCAAATTATACAGAGAATTTGTGAGATCACACCTAGAATACTATGAACAGTCTTGGTCTCCATATCTACAGAAGGATATGCTGGCATTGGAGGAAGTCCAAAGAAGATTCACTAGATTGGTCCTGAGTATGAAGGGGTTATTTTTTGAAGAAACATTGAGTAGGTTGGGTCTGTACTTAGTGAAATTTAGTAGAATGAGAAGACGACCCTATTGAACCATAAGGTTATTAGAGGCTTGACAGGGTAGATGTGAAGATGTTGTTTCCCTTTGTGGAAGAGTCCAGGACCTTGAGGGCATAATCTCCGATTAAGTGGTCACCCATTTTAGACAAAAATGAGGAGGAACGTCTTCTCTCTGAGTGTAGTGAATCTGTGGAATTACTTATCGTAAAGGGCTGCAGAGTCTTGTTTGTTATGATTATTTAGGCCTGAGAGAGATTTTTTTAATCAGGAAGGGAATCAAGGGTTATGGGAATGAGGCAGGAAAGTAGAGTTGAGGATTATCAGATTCACTATGATTTCATTGAATGGTGAAGCAGGTTCAGTGGGCTGAATGTCCTACTTCTGCTCCAATGTCTGATGGTCTTATAGCACAGATGATTTACACTGTATTCTATCTTATTGCCCAGTGCTATAATATCTTACTCCCTAATTGCAGTGTTCCTTCCAATTGTCTTCCCTTCTGTAGAATGCAAAGATAAAGAGGCCAATTTAGAAACATAGGACATCAAACATTACACCACAGTACAGGCTCTTCGGTCGGTGCAACCAATCTGAAGCCCATCTATTCTATGCTATTCCATTTTCATTCATATGTCTATCCAATGACCATTTAAATGCCCTTAAAGTTGGCAAGTCTACTACTGTTGCAGGCAGTGTGTTCCACACCCCTTCTACTCTGAGTAAAGAAACTACCTCTGACATCTGTCCTATATCTATCACCTCTCAATTTAAAGCTATGTCCCCTCGTGCTAGCCATCATCATCCAAGGAAAAAGGCTCTCACTGTCCACCCTATCTAACCCTCTGATTATCTTGTATGTCTCAATTAAGTCACCTCTCAACCTTCTCTCTAACGAAAACAATCTCAAGTCCCTCAGCCTTTCCTCATAAGACCTTCCCTCCATACCAAGCAACATCCTGGTAAATCTCCTCTGAACCCTCTCCAAAGTTGTTGCCAATTTGGTACCTTGCCAATTAGCCACACATAACTGACTGGATACAATGAGTGTTAACAGGTTGCTTGAGCCTGTTGGTCTGAGCCTGATACTATCTTCTTTTATTTCTACGTGGTTCATTTCCAGCAAGAATCAATGGAAAGCTCGGGCAACTATCTGTGTGGAGTTTATACATTCTCCCTGTGTCTTTGTGGGTTTCCTTTGGGTACTCTGGTTTCCTCCCACAGTCCAAAGATGTGCAGGTCAGGTGAGTTGGCCATGCTAAATTGCCCATAGTGATAGTGCATAAGTCAGGTGTAACATAGGGTAGGGGAATGGGTCCGGGTGGGTTACTCTTTGGAGGGTTGGTGTAGACTTACTGGGCCGAAGGGCCTGTTTTCATACTGTCGGAATCTAAAAAGAAAACAGGAGATTCTTGCTAGATTATTTTAGTCAAGATCAACTGGGCCACCTGACTCAACTGGATTAAAATAATACATTAGTCAAAAATAAACTTAGTTCCCAAAGTGTGATAAGAATAAAGAACTTACAAATAAGCATGAATGCATTTAAAGAAAACAAGGTAAGTCCATGAGGGAGTAAGGGATGGAAGGATATAATGATAGGTTTCATGAAAAAGTGTGGGAAGAGGCTTATGATATAGACAACTTTGATCAAATAGCCTGTTTCTATGCTGCGAGCTTTATGGAATCTGATATAATAAAGATATTGAAACAACAGAGGTTGATGTTGCAGTTATAGAAACACACCTAACCATTGTTGTGCCACATCATTAGTTTATCTCAGCTGTCTAAACAAAAAAAACCTGTAAATTTGTGCTTCCAAAGTGAAGATGGTAATGTCACAAAAAAAAATTGAAGCACATTTCTCTTTTTTTTAAGATTGGTTATAAGGTGAAATGTACACAACAAATACTTTGCCCTATTCTGGTCCAATTTAACCCCAGCAAGAAAGTATCAGAATGAGATTTTTTTTTTCTCCCATGCCTATAAAACCAAGCAAGGTAACCAAATTAATGGCTCCAATGGGTTACATAACACCAACTCATCTATAAACAGAGTAAGATACATTTTTCCACAGCTAAGCATTACCTTTTACTACAGGTCACAGAACACTATTGACAGTAGAGTGGCATTGATTTGCCTGGCTATCGTGGTGTCTCATTAGGTGTGGCAGAAAGATTCCGAAAACCTATAGAGGAAAGGAGGTATTGTGGCAATTCAGTGGTTCAATATATCTAAAGCGTGACAAATAAAACCTGAAGGAACTGCAGTTACTGGTAAATCAGAAACAAAAACTGAAATTGCTGGAAAAACTCAGCTGGCCTGGCAGCAACTGTGAAAAGAAATCAAAGTTAACATTTTGGGTTCGCTGACCCTTCCTCAGACCAGAAACATTAACTCTGATTTCTCTTCACAAAAGTTGCCTGACCTGCATAGCTTTTTCAGCAATTTCTGTTTTTATACCTAAAATGTACGTTGTGTTTTTTGGAAAACTTTGTGACCTGTAATTCTCCTTTGGAAATATAAGCAAACTATCCAGATTTAGCTTTGCATTTAGCCTATCCGCAGATGTCTTTATGGACATGGCAAGGCATGCTAAAGAGTTTGAGGGTTCATCAAGAAGTTCAGCTGGACTTAGCTATGGTGGTTAAAAATAATGATGTTGGATTTAGTCTGCAGTTTCGGCTTCAGAAAGAGACTCAAGGGACTGACTGCTATCAATGCTGTAAGCTCTGAATGAAATGAGGTTATTGGCAAATTGCTGGTACTCTAATGATATAAGGTGACTGATACGTTCTGGCCTTTCTACTCCTTATTCTATACATCATTGGGAATGCAATAATTTATTTCTATCTAGTTTTGCGATCTAACCAGCTTAATGGGATTTCTTGCCTGAGCCATATGTTGTATGTTATCTTGTTCTCTGAGACAAAATTGTAAATTGTGTTCCCCAGTAGTTAACTGTGAAAATGATGCCTGCAATCATGGTACACAAGTAACTGTTTCAGGAATGATTAGTTTCATTATTTAATTTCTAAACGTTTATAGTCTCTTCTCACTGCATCACTATAATCAGTCCTGTGAAATTCCATGCTAAACTCACTTGCCAATATGATATGAGATGAACAATTATAGTCAGCATTGACAATACAGTCGAAGAATGTGGTGCTGGAAAAGCACAGCCAGTCAGGCAGTATCCGAGGTGCAGGAGAATCAACGGCTCGAGCATAAGCCCTTCATCAGGAATCTTCCTTCCCACCATCTGCTTCACCCTCCCCTCTGACCTATCAAAATCACACTCCACCTCCATCTACCTCTACTGCCTTCCCAGCTATCGTCCCGATAGCTCCACCCTCCTATTTATCTCTCAGCCCCCATGTCTCATCCCCCAATTCCAGATAACACTGTGCCATGAAAGTTGGTAAGAACCAATAAACTGTCTGTAAAATGAACATGACGTAGTATTCAAGAGAAAGAATAACATCCATTGAAGTGATCTCAAGTGTGTAATCTAATCTCAGGCTTTGAGAACAACTGGAAAGAACTGGAGCACCAATCTGATGATTTATGAGATGTGAAGGACACAAGTTAGTACATTGTTGCTTTAAGAAGTGTCGACTACAGATTGTGTGTCAAACATTTTCAAGAAAGTTCATGTTGTGTGACATTTACCACTGAGCTAAATGTGATGGATTTGGAACATGCAGCAAGGTGATGGTGACAGGTCGGAGAGGTGGGTGGAGCGGATAGATGGGAAGGAAGATGCATAGGTAGGGCAGTTCATGAGAGCAGTGCTGAATTGGAGGGTTGAATCTGTGAAGAGGTTGGGGGGGGGGGGGGAGAGGGGAGTTGGCGAAACTGGTGAAATCGACGTTGATGCCATGTGGTTAGAGGGTCCCAAGGCGGAAGATGAGATGTTCTTCCTCCATGAGTCAGGTAGTTTGGTTTGGCAAAGGAGGCCCAGGACTTGCATGTCCTTGGCGGAATGGGAGGGGAAATTGAAGTGGTCAGTGGCAGGGCAATGGGTTATTTGATGTGTGTGTCCCAAAGATGTTTCCTGAAACATTCTGTGAGTTGGCGTCCTGTCTCCCCAATGTAGAGGAGACCACATCACGAGCAATGGACACAATAAATGAGGTGCTTGGATGTACAAGAAAATCTCTGCTAGATATGGAAGGATCCTTTGGGTTCTTGGATGGAGGTGAAGGGGAAGGTGTGGGGCGCAGGTTTTACATCTCTTACGGCGGCAAGGAAAGATGCTGAGAGTGAAGGGTGGTTTGGTGGGGTTGGGGGGCATGGACCTAACGAGGAGTCACGGAGGGAATTGTCTCTGCAGAACACAGAAAAAGGTGGGGAGGGAAATACATTTCTGGTGGTGGGGTCTGAAATGGCAGAGAATGATGATTTGGATCTGGAGATTAGTGGGGTGGAAGGTGAGGACCAGGAGGGTTCTATCCTTGTTGCGGGGTGGGGTTCAAGGGCAGAAGTACGGGAAGTAGGTGAGATGTACTGGAGGGCATTGTTGACCATGTAGGAGGGGAAATTGCGGTCTTTGAAATAGGAGGCCATCTGGGATGTCTTGGAGTGGAATTGCTCCTCATGGGAGCAGATACGGTGGAGCAATTGGGAATAAGGAATAGTACTTTTACAGGATAAGGGTTGGGAAGAGGTGTAGTCCAGGTAGCTGTGGAAGCTGGTGTGTTTGAAGTAGATGTCCGTGTTGAGTTGGTTCCTGGAGTTTGAGATGGAGAATTCCAAGAAGGGGAGGGAGGTGTCTGAGATGGTCCAGGTGAACTTGAGGTCATGGTAGAAGGTGTTCATGAAGTTGATGAACTGTTCGATCTCCTCATGGGAGCACAAGGTGGCGCCAATACAGTCATCGATGTAGCAGAGGACAAGGTGGGCAATGGTGCCAGTGTAACTGTGGAAGATGGACTGTTCCACATACCTGACGAAGAGGCAGGCATAGCTGGGACTCATGTGGTGCTCTTGGCTATCCCTTTTGTCTGAAGGCAGTGGGAGGATTCAAAGGAGAAATTGTGGAGGGTGAGGATTAGTTCCGCCAATCGAATGAGTAAGTCGATGGATTGTACTGGCTGGATCAGTGGGAGAGGAAGAAAGGGAGGGTTTGTAGGCTTTTGCCATGGTGGATGGATCTGTACAGGGATTGGATGTCCATGGTGAAGATGAGACGTTGGGGGCCAGGGAAATGAATATCATGGAGGAAGTGGAGGGCGTGGGTAGTGTCCCGAATACATGCAGGGAGTTCCTTGACCAACGGGGACAAGACGGTGTCAAGATATGAGGAGATAAGTTCGGTGGGGCAGGAGCAGACAGAGTCAGGTTTGTGATTTTTGGGTAAGAGGTGGAACCGGTCAGTGCAGGGTTCCTGAACTGTGAGGTTGGAAGCTGTGGATGGGAGATCCCCTGAGGTGATGAGGTTGTGGATGGTCTGAGATGATGGTTGATGATGGGAGGTGAGGTCACGGTCAAGGTGACAGTATCTTCTCCTCCCTCCCCTCCGAGCCATCACCATCACCCCCCCACCTGCATCTATCTATCGCCTTCCCAGCTACCTTTCCCCCAGCCCCTCTGATTTATGTCTCAGCTCCCCCCACCCCCAACTCCTGATGAATGACTTACGCCTGAAACATTGATTCCCCTGCTCCTCGGATGTTGCCTGACCTGTTGTGCTTTTCCGTTGCCACAGTTTTGAACAAAATGTTTCTGATTTAGGAGATCAGTCATCTCAGTTTCAGGACATTCCTGCAGACGGTCTTCAAGTAGTTTTCTACATTCAGCCACTGTAAACTACTTCTTCATTGGACTTCCTTTCATCATAAGATTAGAAAGGGGATGTTAATTGATGATTGGACAGTGTTCAATCCCAGTTGTACCTCCCGAGATAATGAAGCCAAACAATGACTGTATACAGCAAGCCCTGAACAATATCCAGCGTTAAACTGAATGTTACGAGACGAGATGCAAAATGAGTGCTAATGCTTGTAGACAAGGAAAGAAAGCTTTGGTTCAGAGAGCATGTCATTGGCAAAATAAAGGACAGCTCTATCTAAAAACATCAATTAAGATACAGACTGCCATTTGGCAAAATGGAAGACAGTTCACATTTGGAGATTATTGAACTCATGTTGAGGCCAGATGCCTGTAAAGTGCTTAATCAGAGGAAGAGGGACTCTTCCTCCAGCTGGGGTGGGTTTCATATGAACAGTATAGCAGACTGTGGGCAGCAAGTGAGCATGAGGGCAGGATGAAGCAGAGTGGTTAGCACTGCTGCCTCCAGCGCCAGAGACCCGGGTTCAATTCCCACCTCAAGCAACTGTCTGTGTGGAGTTTGCTCATTCTCCGTGTGTCTGCATGGGTTTCCTCTGGGTGCTCCGGTTTCCTCCCACAGTCCAAAACAAAATGTGCAGTTTAGGTGAATTGGCCATGCTAAATTGCCCGCAGTGTTAGATGTAGGGGAATGGGTTTGGGTGGGTTGCTCTTCGGAGGGTTGGTGTGGGCTTGTTGGGCCAAAGGGCCTGTTTCCACACTGTAAGTAAGTAACAGGAAGGACCGGGTCGTGCTTGCAGTCTGAGCACATCTATTCCACAGAGTGGTCACCCAGTCTGCTTTTGGTCTTCCCAATGCAGAGCAGACTGAGCTGTGATATCAAGAATGCCTATCTGTGCCCCTGACTCTAGAACCCCCTATCACTCCTGCTCGCTGGCCCTCCCTGCTGTACCACAGAGCCAGTCATGGTGCCACTGATGTGGCTACTACTGTTGCTTTCCCCTGAGAAAACATTCTCACCCTTCCCCATCCAAAATGATATGTTTGTTTGAGAGGGGAAAAGCCGTGGGAGACTCCTGTACTGCCTGCCTATCTGTCCTGGCAGTCACCCATCAATCTGGCTGAACCTTTGCTGCGACCATGTCCCCGAAAATTTTATCTATAAATTTTTCTGCCTCCTGTATACTTTTCAGTGAGTCCCATGTTCATTTCAATTGATTGATGTGGTCTTAGAGGAACTGCAGGTTACACACTTCCTGCAGAAATCGGGACATTTAACTTCTCTCTATTCTTCCACATCTCACAGGATGACCATACCACACCACTAAGTGTTATTATTGCCCCTCTACTAATGATTGGATTAAAAGAAAAGGAAAGACCTCACCTTGCCTTACCTAAATGCTGCTCGCTGTCCTCAGCAAAGCCTGATTCTTACTAAAGCCCACACTTTGACCTCAGCCACTTGTGGACCTCATAGACCCTGTACAAAATGGCCACTCCCACTCACGTTTACTTTCCTTTTATGTACTACCAGTCAGAAGGAAAAACATCTCCCAGAATCGTCCTCAATCACTCATTAGCACTCTTTGTTTTTACCTTATCCATTGTACATTATTGATCAACAAGGAAAGACTCTTTCATTTCTATTGGTCCCTCTGGTATTTTAGAGGAAGTGGTCATTTGTTGACTTCTGGAAATGAGGAGAAAACAAGTCCAGACAAATGCATTAATATCTGTCTGCCAACTAAAGATTTTAAGCAGAAGTGTGGGCAAAATCTGTGCTTCATTCTTAATGACACTAGTTAGTGCTTGCCTACACCAAACTTGCAATCTTATTGCAACTTTCTTTTACTTACAGAATGTAGGCAACACTGCCAATGTTGGGATTTATTGTCCAACCTAAAATTCCCCTGTGAAGTGATGGTGAGCTATCTCCTGGAACCACTTGTCATCCCTGTGGCTTGGGCACATGTACAACATTGATCTTCCAGAATATTGATGTAGTGACAGTGAAGGAATGGCCATGGTCAATGTAGTTCCAAGTAGGTAACTTAGGGGAGAACTTACAAGTGGTGGTGTTTCCATAGATCTGCCTTTGTTGTATTTCTAGATGATAAAACTCATGAGTTTGGGAGATGATGCTGAAGGAGTCCAAGTGAACTGCTGCAATGCTTCTTGTAAAAGGTACAATCTGCTGCTACTGTGTATCGGTGATGGAGGGAATAGATTTTATTTAAGGTCGTGGTTGGGGCAATAATCAGCGGTCTGCTTCATCCAGGATGGTGTTGTAATTCTTGAGAGTTGTTGGAGCTACACCCATCAAGGCATGTAGAGAGTATTTCATCAAACCCCTAACGAGTATTTTGTAAATGGTACTCACAGAATCATAGAAATTTCATGGAACAGAAAGAGAACTCTTTGTATCTGTGCTAGTTAAAAATGTGCTATCCAGTCCCATTCCATTTTGCAGCATTTGTTCCATAGTGTTGCAGGTTATAGCCCCTAAGATGAACATCCAGATACATTTTAAATGAGTTGAGGGTTTCTGGCTTGGCCATTCTTTCAGGCAGTGAGCTCCAGACCCCTACTACTGTCCAGGTCTTTTCTCATCTCCCCTCTAGAGTCATAGTCATAGAGATGTACAGCATGGAACCAGACCCTTCGGTCCAACCCGTCCATGCCGACCAGATATCCCAACTCAATCTAGTCCCACCTGCCAGCACCCGGCCCATATCCCTCCAAACCCTTCCTATTCATATACCCATCCAAATGCCTCTTAAATGTTGCAATTGTACCAGCCTCCTCCACATCCTCTGGCAGCTCATTCCATACATGTACCACCCTTTGCGTGAAAAAGTTGCCCCTAAAGGTCTCTTTTATATCTTTCCCCTCTCACCCTAAACCTATGCCCTCTAGTTCTGGACTCCCCATCCCCAGGGAAAAGATTTTGCCTATTTACTCTACCCATGCCCCTCATAATTTTGTAAACCTCTATAAGGTCACCCCTCAGCCTCCGGCGCTCCAGGGAAAACAGCCCCAACCTGTTCAGCCTCTCCCTGTAGCTCAGATCCTCCAACCCTGGCAACATCCTTGTAAATCTTTTCTGAACCCTTTCAAGTTTCACAACACTTTTCTGATAGGAAGGAGACCAGAATTGCACGCAATATTCCAACAGTGGCCTAACCAATGTCCTGTATAGCCGCAACATGACCTCCCAACTCCTGTACTTGATACTCTGACCAATAAAGGAAAGCATACCAAACGCCTTCTTCACTATCCTATCTACCTGCGACTCCACTTTCAAGGAGCTATGAACCTGCACTCCAAGGTCTCTTTGTTCAGCAACACTCCCTAGGACCTTACCATTAAGTGTATAAGTCCTGCTAAGATTT
>NC_057732.1:28621095-28628025 GCF_004010195.1 Chiloscyllium plagiosum
GTCAAGTTTTGCACCTTCTCTAGTAGGTACATCCACATACTGAATCAGAAAATTGTCTTGTACACACTTAAGAAATTCCTCTACATCTAAACCTTTAACACTATGACAGTCCTTGTCGATGTTTGGAAAGTTAAAATCCCCTACCATAACCACCATATTATTCTTCCAGATAGCTGAGATCTCCTTATAAGTTTGTTTCTCAATTTCCCTCTGACTATTGGGGGGGGGGGGTCTATAAACAATCCCAATAAGGTGATCATCCCTTTCTTATTTCTCAGTTCCACTCAAATAACTTCCCTCGATGTATTTCCAGGAATATCCTCCCTTAGCACAACTGTAATGCTATCACTTATCAAAAATGCCACTCCCCCTCCTCTTTTGCCTCCCTTTCTATCCTTCCTGTAGCATTTGTATCCTGGAACATTCAGCTGCCAGTCCTGCCCATCCCTGAGCCATGTTTCCGTAATTGCTATGATATCCCAGTCCCATGTTCCTAACCTCTAATCTTGGTCCAATCCATGCCCACTTGATACTGACCTGTCTGCTAAGGGAAATGTACACTGTCTATATTATTACAGTGTGGAAATTCTGAATCCAATGCATTTTTTCTGTTTTCCAGTTGGTTAATTATACTTTGCCTGCATTGTTGCACTTCTGAGAGCTCTAACTAAATAATAGTTATTTTGTCGGCAAAATAACTAAGTAACAACGTAGACATGTTTCGCTAACTCAATTCAGGGTATTTTCAGATTGTAGATTAAGTTAAGCAGATTAATTGTATATCTAATCTTTGCTATACAGCACAAATAAGTACTTGATGCTGACACTGACAAAATTCCAAAATTATTCCATTTCCCAAGATGTGCAGAAAATTCACTTTCATTTTTAAACTGAGTTGGTACTTCAATGAGACTTTATTTATTTGTGTAGGATATTGATATATCAGTAATTCAGTGTATTAATAGCATCTGAAGGATGAGACAGGCAGCAGAAACAGTCAGTGTAATATGGTGTCAATATTTACAGCATAAACAGTACTGTTAATCAAACAGTTTAAAGCTGCAGAAAATTATATTTCCTAAATACTCATGTAAATTTAAAACACTTGGGGAAATGATCCTAATGAACAGGTGTAATTAAGAGATTTACTCACTGTGAAGAGAATTCTAATGTTTCCTGATGCTACGTTCCATTTTCTAATGACATTGCCTAATGATGAATCCGACAGATTTTCAAGGGAGCAATTTCCATGCATGTTCTTGCTTTAAAAAGGGATGGTTTCAGCAGAACAGGCTGTTAAACAATGATAAAAGTTCATTGAGCTGCAACAAAGTTTTAGTGGGACTGTAATCTGTAAAAATATTCCACAGTGAGTTGGCCCCCTGTGATGGCTAACACAGCAAGTAAGAGGAAAGCAGCCTCCTAGCAGCAGACTAGTGGTGGAGAGCATTGAGTGGGGTGGGGGAAGAGGGCATTTTTTTTTTTTTAAAAAGTGTCCCTACCCCAGGTCCACCATACCACAATGATTTCCCCATGCTGCTGCTGAACACACTGTGGAGACCAGCCTGGCAGCACAAACTCTTCCTGTCTTGGTATTTTGAAGAAAATGTTCAGAGATCTCCTTAAGATGGAGGTGTCCTTTCTCTCTCCTGCATACATCAGCACTCCCATCTCAGACTATGAAACTGTCAGTGTATCTTTGCAGGATTGGCTTCACAAGGAATAACCAGTCCTAAGTCTTGCATCCTCTTGGATTTTGAACTTGGCTATCCTTGTTAAAATGCAATTTCTTTTCAGCTTTTAATGTTATTCACTTCTGTTCTTTTGTGGACCTTTTCTTTATCTTCTCTTGCCAAGGAAATTGGTATTGGTCTGACTTGTTTAACATTTCAGCCAAGCTTGCTTTCTTCTTTCATTCACAATTTGTTTTTATTCCCATCTCCTTCTTCCCATCAAGAATTTGGCACAGGTTTTAAAAGCTTGCTGTATACAGAGAGCAACTGTGCAGGTTAAAAAACAAATATATTACACATTTTAAAAAAAAGTGTCAGAAACACAATTCTGAAAATGATGTACTGTCAGCTTGACATTTACAGTTATACTCCACCATAAAGCTAGCAGCTTAAGCTGAGATAACAAACAGGGAACATGCCTTTATTCCTTAAATAATTTGCAGGTCATACTGTCTTACTAATTATTGAGGATTATTTCAGATAATGCCATTTCAAAATTATGAAGTGATCCCTTAAGTTCTGTAAATGTGCGTGGCTGAGTGGAAGAATCTATGAGCTTTGAGTATGAATTGATTGGGAGGAGATTGTGGAGGTAATGGCACATATTATAATAATGTATGATAGTGTATTGTTCTTCCTGTTGCTGTAATGGCTGTGTATTGATCCTCTTGCTTACTATAATGGTTATACATCATTTTCCCTTTTTACAATAATGGCCATGTATTCAACACATTTACCCACATGGTTATGCACCCTACTTTTTCGTGCCATTTTAGGTTATTAAACTACACTTACACACTTTAGACAGAACACAATGCAATATTGTTAGGCAGGGGCATCCCTGAGGTGATGATCATTAACAATTGGGGAACACTATCTCATTGAGCAAATAGGGTAATGAGCAAAAACAGAAATTGGTGCGAAAACTCAACAGTTCTGGCAGCTTTTGTGCAGAGAAAGCAGAGTTAACATTTCAGGTCCAGTGATCCTTCTTCAGAACTGGTGATAGCTAGGGAACGTTTAGTTATTTATACAGAAGATGGGGTAGGGGGGAGGGGGAGGAGTATAAACAATAGGTGGAGATGGAGAACAAGAAAGAGAAACACAGTTGGACAGACAAAGGAATGGGTAAAGGTCAATCTAGGAGAATGAATAGTTGCTAATGGCAATGGTTAGTCGCTGACAATGGGTTATTTGTGGTAGCAGCCCATGTGATAACAAGACTTGGTGCGTAGGGCTGGGTAGGGATATGGAAAAAGGTGCTCAGGCCCTAAAATTATTGAACTTGATATTGAGTCCTCAAGGTTGCAGTGTCCCCAAGTGAAAAATGATGTTCTTCCAGATTATGCTGAGCTTTGCTGGAGCACTGTAGCAAGCCTGAGACAGAGATGTTGGCCAGGGAACAGGGTGATGTGTTAAAGTGGTAACTAACTGGAATCTCAGTGTCTTTTTTGTGGCCAGAACTAGGTGTTCTACAAAGTGGTCACCTAGTCTGCTCTTCATTTCCCCAGTGTAGAGAAGACCACATTGTGAGCAGTGAATGCAATAGACTAACAGATACATTGCTTCATCTGGAAGGTGTGAGTGGGGCCTTGGATACTGAGAAGGGAGGAGGTAAATGCACAGATGTTACACCTTCAGCAGTTGCAGGGAAGGTGCCGTGGGGCTGTGGACGGTGTTGGGAATGAAGGAAGAGTGAACCAGTGTGTCCTAGAGGGAACAGTCCCTGAGGGAGTCAGACAATGGTGGTGAAGGGATAATGTAACTGGTAGTGGCATTTTGCTGGAGGTGGCAGAAATGGCAGGTAATGATCCTCTGGATGTGGATGGTGGTGGGATGGTAGGTGAGGAGATGGGTAATCCTATTGCTGTGGTGGGAGGGAAGAGAGAGGTTGAGGGCCAAAGTGGGGAGATGGGTCAGACATGGCAGGGTCCTTCGGTTGAGGAAGAAGGTGGGCATTTCAGAGGTCTCCTTGTTGAAGCTGGCATCATTGGAACAGAAGTGACCGAGACAGAAAAATTGGGAGAATGGAATAGGGTCTTCACAGGAAACAGGGTCTGAGGATGTATAGTGAAGCTAACAGTGGGAATTAGTGGATTTGTAGTGGATATTAGTGGCCAGTCTATCCCCAGAAAGGAAACCGAGGTGTTGAGGAAGGGAAGGGAGGAGTCAGAGATGGACCAGGTGTAAGTGATAGTGGGTAGAAATTGTAAACATTTCCAATTCCGGACAAGAGAGGGAAGCAACACCAATGATGTCATCAATGTACCAAGCAAGGGACCAGAGTGGGACTGGAACGTGGAATGTTCCGCATATCCCACATAGAGGCATAACCGGGCCCATGTGGGTACCCAGGTTACCCCTCTGACCTGAAGAAAGTGAGAGGAGTTAGAGGAGAAGTTGTTCAGGGTGAGGATGAGCTCGGCTAGGTGGAGGGGGTACGGTGGTGGATGGGGATGGTTCAAGCCTTTGCTCCAGGAAGAAGTGGAGAGCCCTGAGACCATCCTGATGGGGGCATGGATATGGAAAGGGATTGCATGTTCACAGTGAAGAGGCAGCAGCTGGAAACCGCCAAGTGGAAATTCATAAACTCGTGTAAAGCGTCAAAAGATCCGCGGATGTCAGAGGGAAGGTCTTGGATAAGGGGAGAGAAAACTGAGTCAGCGTGGGAAGAGATGAGTTCTGTGGAGCAGGAACAATGGGTCTGCCCAGGCAGGTCTTTTTGTGGATTTTGGGAAGGAGTAGAAGCAGGCTGTGCAGGATTGGGGTACTCTGAGCTTGGATGCAGTGGAAAGGGGAGATCACTCGATGAAATGAGGTTAGTGACTGTTTAGACACAAAGCCCTGATATTTGATGATGGAGTTTTGGTCCAAGGGAAGAGAGGAGGAGGTGTCGGGGAATTTCGAGGTCAGGCGCCAGACAACAGCACTGCCTTTGTCGGCTGGCTTGATTACAAAGTCAGGGTTGGATCGAGAGCATTTTGTGCAGTTAATTCAGAGGGAAATATGTGGGAATGGGTGAGTGGGGCAGTGAAATTGAGGCGAACAATGTCACATTGACAGTTCTCCATGAATAGGTGGAGTGCAGGCAAAGGGAGAGCGTTGATTCACAGACAAAGGGCATCTGTGGGATGGAGAGAGAACTCTTTCCAAAGAAATGGGCACAGAAGTGGAGATAACAGGAGAAATGTTCAACATCATATATCAGAAATACATTGAGATGGGGGCACAGAGTTAAAACTGAGGCCTTTGCTGAGTACAGAACTTTCAGCATCAGTGAGTAGAAGGTCAGAAGGAATAGTAAATACATGACAGGAGGTAGGATTAGGAAAGGCAATGGAGTCAGAGGGAAGGGGAAGAGAAGAAGGTTCCAGAGGGGCATGGGTATCTCTGAGTAGTCACATCTTTTATTCCTTAATGCCTGAAAAAAAATGAACATACTTCTTTTTAAATCACAGTGAATTTTAATTCCTATTTTAAGTGGAATTGCATGGGTTTTGCAATAAATGTTTAGGATTCTTTCAAGCCAGAAGTTTCCTGAGACTTTAAATTGAAAATTTAAATCTTTTATAGATGAGATTGTTGGCAACAAAAATTCATTCAACCACTGAAAAATGCTAAAAATACTCAGCAGATCTGTCAGGCATCACATAAGAGAAACAGATTTATGTAACGAACTTGTCTATTTTTTTGAGTTTTTTTAAAGAAAATTATGGATGGAGAAAAGAATTGTTTTAAAACCAGCAATTGCAAGTATTGCTGCATGATTTGAAAGTGAACAGCTTAATGCTCATGGTGAACATTGTCTGTACAGCTGTGGGTTACAGCTATGGGTGCAGATAACCTGGAAATGAAGCCTTGTGTACCAGTGGATAATCGGTTGGCAACAAATAATGATTGGTTTGTGGACGAGTGACCGGTTACCAATGACAAAAATCTTCAAATATGTACACACTTATGTGATTGGTTCTCAGGTAGCTGAATCACTCGGGGCTGTGAACAAGATATAGAGCAGCTTTCGAACTATGGTCAGCTCTCAAGCTCCCTCTGTTCCCTAGAAATCCACATTAAATTTCAAGGAAACCAATTTATCTTTCTTTCAGCAATTGTGTAAGCTGTGACATTTCATTAATAAACAAGAGACGTTTTAGGAGTGTCAAAACCACCCTGTGGTTCTTGCAAACAAGATAAAGAATTTGGAAAAGTGAAGACAGAGAAGCAACATTCTGATCAACGCAAGAACCATCTGAACAGATCATTTGAATGGAGGCTACTGAACTGCTTTTCCAGCGTTCCCTCCATCCATAATACCCAGACACAGGTGTAAACAGGGAATGTGTGTGTGTTAATTAGTAAAGGTCTAGATTGATTGTTCACAATTAACCTGTAGCTACACTTTATGTACCTGTGACAACTAACAGTTTTTATTCAACATAGAATCCTAGTCAACGCTTTCTATCAACCTGGGTCTAGAAGATAGATACATTTAGGAACCTTTGCATACATTTTTAAAATCTTTGACTTTTGTGATGACTCTGGGAACAGTGGGGCTTGCTTTCCAGCACACTATCTCAGTGAGGCACAATAATTAACATTTCAGCTCAATGCAAACATTAATGGTAACATTGTTAAACCAGGACAGCAAAGGGAAGAGAGCGTGAAAGATTAAAAGAGAAGACCTATAATGGGGCTGGATGGCAAAAGAGTAAACGACATGATGCAATTGGACTAAAGGTGATGACAATTAGACAAGTGCAGAAACAGACTCTTTGTGATGCAGTGTTGATGTGCCTGTCTCCGATCCAGGAGGCCCTTGTTCAAGTCCCACTTGACTCACACCACCCACGCCCTCCACCGCCTCCAAGACTTCCGTTTCCCCGGCCCCCAACGCCTCATCTTCACCATGGATATCCAATCCCTCTACACCTCCATCCGCCATGACCAGGGCCTCCAAGCCCTCCGTTTTTTCCTCTCCAGACGTTCCCAACAGTACCCCTCCACCGACACTCTCATTCGTTTGGCCGAACTGGTCCTCACCCTTAACAATTTCTCCTTTGAATCCTCCCACTTCCTCCAGACCAAAGGGGTAGCCATGGGCACACATATGGGCCCCAGCTATGCCTGTCTCTTTGTTGGCTACGTAGAGCAGTTGATCCTCCGTAATTCCACCGGCACCACCCCCCACCTCTTCCTCCGC
>NC_057732.1:28628517-28652585 GCF_004010195.1 Chiloscyllium plagiosum
AGTGACCAGTAATCTCTCTCACTCATACCACTTGGCGTTGGCAACTGTTGGAAAGATTTAGTGGTTGATCCTTCACCTGTTGGACCACACAATGGACACACGTTCTTTGGATGTTAGACCCTTCTGTAGGACTTGAAGCCACAGCCTCTGGCTCAGGGGAAGGGACATGACCCACTGCTAATGGGAGGTGGGAAGACCCATAGAAGAGGTTTACTGAATATCCTGCAGAGTTTCCTGGTGAGGCTGCTTTGAGTGGGATTCCCAATGATAGACGACTAGATTGCCAGGAGTAGAAGGTCTGAAAGTGCAGATTCTGGACAGTTTTGGTGGTGGGGTGGTGAATGAGTCATGGCAATTTTTCATCCTGGGACCTAGATTGTGGGGGTTGTGCATACAATACGAAGAATATTAAAATGAAGCCATGCAGCCTCATTGTAATGTTGAAATGACCAACACTCACGTGACTGAATTTTCCGTCTGCCTCTTGTTCTGCCTGCCTTGAAGAAGTTTTCCTCTTCTCTCCTATTGTACTCTATGCTACTCTCTCCCCACCCCCACCCTCCTCTAGCTTATCTCTCCACGCTTCAGGCTCTCTGCCTTTATTCCTGATGAAGGGCTTTTGCCCGAAA
Source organism: Chiloscyllium plagiosum (assembly GCF_004010195.1). Lineage (NCBI taxonomy): Eukaryota > Metazoa > Chordata > Chondrichthyes > Orectolobiformes > Hemiscylliidae > Chiloscyllium > Chiloscyllium plagiosum. Next base: position 28,629,147 of record NC_057732.1, read on the forward strand.
CGTCGATTTTGCCTGTCCTCGGATGCTGCCTGAATTGCTGTGCTCTTCCAGCACCACTGATCCAGAATCTGGTTTCCAGCATCTGCAGTCATTGTTTTTACCTCAGAATTATATAATATCATTTCTGAACAGACTGTGTTGTGGACCAGACCAAGTGCCCTTCAGATCTATCAATGAGAGAGCCTAATAGTCCCAGGAAGTGGGAGCAAGGTTAGCCAGGATGAAGTACCTGCTACTTTGACATGGCGGGCCCAACGTCGGGTTAGATCCTGATTGGGACCTGGCAGCTTCAGTGGATGCATGGTGCCAATACTGCCAGTGGAGGCAAGATAGTACTGAAAAATGCCAACATGATTCCAAGGGTGGAGGAATGGCTCCAGGCCATGGCTGGGTCTGGGTACCAGGTGCTACCATTCTGGCTGTGGCAGCATGTGGGGACTCAGGTTACCTGAACGTTTGCAGACTGAGGGATGTACTATGTGGCTTTGTTTATCTGGCAGTGAAGCCCCATGGCAGAGGCAGGGGAGTGATCTAGATGTATCCTTTCCTTATCGCTGTTTCTTTTATTTCTGCTTCTGTTTTTAGTCCTGTCTTCTCTATACTAACATGGTGGGGAAGAACGGCAACTTTGTACACTTTTCATTGTACTCCTGTGTTCCTGTACTCGAGTACACGTCACAATAACATCAAAATCCAAATCTTGTCCCTAACTTTTGTCTTATTGAAAGGCCTGTGTACGGTGCTGTGTTTCAGATGTAATTTTATTGGTTATACTACACTGCTTTAAGCAAAACTTTATTCTTATCCTCCAGTTAAAATATAAACACAAGAATTAAGAATTGGTATAACTTTAACTGTATTGGAAAACTGAACGGAGTAGTGGATTATTTAACTTCTAAACAGCAACTGTTCCAATATAGTACCATCCCACAAACACACCCTTAGCAAAGGCAAAGTCAGGAAAACAAATTGTCCCACATGTGATTCTGGCAGCAGAGAGAGCACCCAAGCTTTTCACTGTAACAGAGAGATGTTCGAGCTTCCACAATGAGCTTCAAACCCCCAACAACTGCTAAAAGCTAAACTAAAACCCTGGTTCTGTGGGAGCCTGACTCCATCCATTCATGATGCTTCTACTGTTCTAACTTAAACAATGAACCCAAAGTTTGTTGGGTTGAAAGAGACAACTCGGCACCAATGGCTCAAAACCTCTCTTCAAAACAAAAAGGGCAACACCATAGTGTTGCCACAGTTTTTTTTAAAAAAAGGACAGTAGTAGAAATGGAAATTGCAGAATCATTAACAATAGCAACCTGAGGTAGTGATTAGCATCTGAAATTGTTGAACTCAATGTTAAGTGCAAAGGCTGTAAAATAATTATTCAAAAGATAGAGGGCTGATTCTCAAATTTACATTGAGCTCCACGGGAACACTGCAAGAGGCTGAGGACAGAATTGGAGTGGGACAGAGAATTAAAATGACAAGTAGAGACTGCATGGTCATGTTCCACAAATGGGTCCCTCAATATGTGTTTGGTCTCCCTCCCCTGTGGAGGATTGTATTGTGAGAATGAATATAAAACACTATCATGTTTTTCTATCATTATTGTATTCAAGCACAGGTATATGTTTTTGTTTGAACAAGAACACTGATGACATTGTCACAGGAATTGGCACTGTATGTTATTCAGGCTGACAGCACGAGGGAGCAGGATTCACATAGAGAATTGAGATGAGAGAATTTCTGAAGCACTATGGGTTTCTGATTATATCTTTATTGATGCTGTCTCTTCTTCGCCTCCGTAATTCCTCCAAGCTGCCTCCCTGATGTCAATCTTAATTCTTTGTAGTGGTTTGATCGTATAGAGGGGCCTGACGCTCGGACTCCTGCTGTCAAATATCAAGGGCTGTAACAGATCAGCTTAGCTACTCCAGTGATTTTCAACTGCTGGACTGTAAGATGAAAGGAAACTAAAGCAGAAATGAGTTTTGAGTGAGTCTTTGTCTCTTTCCAAAAGCTAGCGTTTTTGTTGAACTGTCCGAGCCAGTGAAGTCCATTTAACCAATCACGTCTGAGATACTTCTGCGGTTCAGAATGCCAGGGTAGATCTTTCCTGGCTTTAAGCAGTGAAGCATTGCTTCATGGTAATTGCGCACAAGTCAAATGTGACAGATTGGCTGGTTTCCTGATGGTTGTTTCTGTTAGTTGCCTGCAGGCTTCATTAGATATTCTGTGCCTGTTAGCTATTGGGCCTGAGATACAGTACCTTCAAAGGATTGCTTTCATAATTCAACACTGTTTTACCATAGAAAGAGCACTATCACATATTTATAAACTCTATTTTATTCATATGATATAGAATTGAAATGTTAAAAAAAAGTGGGCTAACTCACCAATGATTGAGGATCAGGATTTGGACTTTATATATTGGTGTGAATTGAAGGTAATGAATGAAACTTTAAACTTCTGTAGGGGTAAACAAAAGCAGGAAACATTGGAACAATCACTCAATCGACATTTTACTTACTATTCCTGTATGTAAAATCATTGAAGAGGTTAATTAGACAAATTATAAAATGGACTGATCTAACATCACCCACTTTATAACTGTCGAAGCTGACGATTTGACGAGAGGTATTTAACTTTAAACTTTGAGACCCGACTGCCTTGGTTGTTGCTAATGGATGTGAATCTTGCAGGTTTTCACATTCAAATAGTTAATTTTCTTGTTTTCAGTCCGTTGTTCTTTAATTTGTTTTTAACATTTGATGCCTCTTTAATGTTCTTATAAGGTAATACAATAAAGTTTTAATGTAATTTCCTTCCTAGCTTTGGTATTTGAATTAGCCTCACTCTCATAAATGTTATTCTGTGAGACTAGTAGATTGGATATTTTTAGCTCTCTCTCTATTCCAGTATTTGAGCATTATATTCATGGTGCTGATCATTATTATTGTCATTATGTGCAGGATACTTTGTCGGTTCTGCAATGAGTTAGGAATGAGTGATGTAGTCACTGTCTCCTGGTGACAAGTTAATTTTCTTGTTTAGAACATTAATGTGTTTCTAGTTTTTGCTTCTCCCTCAGGCCCTGACTCATGTTGATATACAATGCAATGAATGTCAGCTGACCTTCAGTATTTTGCCCTGCTGATCATTATTCATGAATCAGTCTATACAATAAGGTATATATTTAATAATCAGGATGACTTCAATGATATTAACTCATTTAAAATAAATGAGATAATGTCAGAAATGGGATGATGTTGATTGGAAAATCTAAGATGAGAGATTTGAAGACTATTTCCCTAGGAGTATCCCAGCTAAACCAGATCCTCCTTCCATCTCCAACTTCCAACCTTGCATTTGCAGTTGGAATCACTAGATAGTGTAAAGGAGCCAGCCTAACACTTGCCCCCCCCCCCCCCCCCCCCCCACCCCTTCCCCTTGCCACTGACCAGGCATTCTGAAAGCCAATAGCAGTGTTTGTCGTTTTTTTTTCTAGCTGGGATCTGTGAGTTTGGCATTGCCCAGGGCTGGAACAGGGAAATCTCTGGTCTGCACAAACCAGCTTTGAATTGGCTCATGCACCTATCAGTTTAATTATCCTCTAGTCACTCTCACCAGAACCTGTGTTGCCTCAGTTTGATCTGCTGGTTGCTGTTTTAGTTTCCTCCAAATGTAATTGCTGGTTAGGGGACACTAACATTGCAATAATGTAAATGACATCTGCCTGATTTTGAGAGATATATAAAAGGTTTCAGAATTACTTGAACTGTGGCATGGCATACATTGTGAGTTTTGCTTCAAAGTGGGGTTTTAAGTCCCTGATTATATTATCATGGTTGTATTTCAATTATGTCAGCACTTCATAAGAATTTGACTTTTTGTTTGGTGAACAGCTGGCATGTGACTGAAAATGAAAATACACAGCGTTCCTACGTTACAGGATTGGTACTGGACTAACTGTTTTTATCATTTATATAAATGATTTGGATGTGAACATCGGAAGTATGATTAGTAAGTTTACAGATGACGGCAAAATTGGAGGTGTAGTGAAGAGTGAAGAAGGTTACCTCAGAATGCAATGGGATCTTGATCAGATGGGCCAGTGGGCCGAAGAGTGGCAGTTAAATTTAGTTTAGATAAATGTGAGGTGCTGCATTTTGGTAAGACAAATCAGGGCAGGACTTATCCACTTAATGGTAAGGTCATAGGGAGTGTTGCTGAACAAAAAGACCTTGGAGTGCAGGTTCATCATTCCTTGAAAGTAGAGTCGCAGGTAGATAGGGTAGTGAAGAAGGCTTTGGTATGGTTTCCTTTATTGGTCAGTGCATTGAGATTAGGAGTTAGGAGGTCATGTTGCAGCTGTTCAAGACATTAGTTAAGCCACTTTTGGAATACTTCATTCAATTCTGGTCTCCCTGCTATCGGAGGGATGTTGTGAAACTTGCAAGGGTTCAGAAAAGACTTACAAGGATGGAGCTACAGGAAGAGGTTGGATAGGTTGGGGCTATTTTGCCTGGAGATTCGGAGGCTGAGGGGTAACGATAGGGTGAACAGCCAAGGTCTTTTTCCTGGGGTTGGTGGATTCCAAGACTAGAGGACATAGGTATAAGGTGAGAGGGGAAATATTTAAAAGGGACTTAAGGGGCAGTGTTTTCACGCAGAGGATGGAGTGTGTGCTGAATGAGCTGCTAGAGAAAGTGGTGGAGGTTGGGATGATTACAACATTTAAAAGGCAGCTGGATGGGTATATGAATAGGAAGGGTTTAGAGGGATATGAGCCGGATGCTGGCAAATGGGACTAGATTAGGTTGCGATATCTGGTTGGCATTCAACCGGGTCTGCTTCCATGCTGTACAGCTTTATGACTAAATGGCATTCTAAATAAATTTGTGGAAACTTATTATTAAATAGCCTGTTGCAGCCTCTCTGCTACTTAGTTATGTATTGCGTTCTTGTGTGGTTAAATTTTTCCTGCTCTAAGAGAATTGATGTACAAGCAATGTGAATAATAATTGCAACCAAATGGCCACCAACCCTCAGATATCTGATCTCCTAACAGCTCAGGTTGAATCCAGGAGATTCGAAATCTCAGACTTTGAAAAGGTACTAGGGAGGCTTCTCATCCACTGATTGATCAGCAGACAATTTGCCTGGACTTTGTTGTCAATCAACTCATAGGAAGGATATAATTAAACTGGAGAGGGTTCAGAAGAGATTTACCAGGATGTTGCTAGGAATGGAGGGTTTGGGGTATAAAGAGAGGCTGGATAGGCTGAGATGTTTTTCACTGGAGCGTAGGAAGTTGAGAGTTGACCTTAATGAGGTTTATAAAATAATGAAGGCAATAGAGGTGGGACTAGATTGGGTTGGGATAGCTGGTCAGCATGGACGGGTTGGACTGAAGGGTCTGTTTCCATGCTGTACATCTCTATGACTCTTTGACTAATAGAGAAAGTGTGTGTTTTCCTTTGGGTGGACAATTTTAAGACTAGGGAGCCAATTCTTAACATGAGAGGAGAAATATTTAAAAAAGACACAGGTGACAATTTTTTTTTACACAGTGGTTCGTGTGTGGAATGAACTTCCAGAGGAAGTGATGGATGAGAGTACAGTTACAACATTTAAAAGACATATAGATAAATACATGAATAGGAACTGTTTAGAGGGATATGGGCCAAGTGCCAGCGTGGGAGACTTTAGTTTGGAATTGTGGTTAACGTGGATTGGTTTGACCAAAGGGTCTGTTTTCATGCTGTATGACTCGAACTCCACAGTGCAGCATGAGTCACAGAATACGGATGAGCTGCGCCCTCTGCAGGTGCTGCTTCCTCATTACCTTGATGAGACTGCCCAGCTTCAAGCTGCCATACCATCTTGACACAAGTTCAATTGTTAGAAGCATGAGGTGATAAAATGTTTAACACATCCTTTGTCCCTTAATTGTATACAAACCACGGGGACAGTGTTTGTTTTCTGATACAGATTGTCGAACTTGTGGCTGCTGTCCTGCAGATACCATGACTTGAGAAAGTAAATCAGCTGTGATCACGGCCTGGCTTTTAACTCCCAATGTATTTCTGACAATGAGTTGCACTGGAGAGGTAAATGTCCTGACTGCCCACAAATGTTGGGAAGGGAGTGACAGAAAATTAGTCAGAAATACACTTCCTAACATTGGGATCAGCTTTGAGAGTTGACTTGCTTTAAATGGTGGCAGGATCAATCTATGACAGGGAAAATCTAAGCTGTCCTAGTGAAACTTGCATGAACAAGTAACCATCTTCCACTTTTTGTACTTGCTTTGTACAAGTGACACTGTTTCAGAAATTGATGTTTTTCCACTTTGTCAAGTTGGATATTCTGTGATAGGACAAAATCACTGTCAAATTTTAGGTACTGGAGGCATCAAAGGATATGTGGAGAAAGCAGGAATATGGCATTGAGACAGAAGATCAGGCATGATTGTATTAAGTGGCAATGCAGGCTTGAAGGCCAAACAGCCTACTCCTGCTCCAAATTTCTGTGTTGACCATTGGGTAGAGCAAATAGCTGCTGCTTTCCTGTTTATTGTGTTATTTATGTTTAACTTTTTACATAATATTTCTCTGGTATTAGACTGAGCAGATGTTTTGGACAAATGTATCTTAAAGGAATACTTCAGTTGTGCAGCAACTTCGGTCAGTTTTGTCACATTTAACAAGGAAGCTCTTATCAAGAATTGTAAAAATGAATTGAATTGATTTGGATGGGGTTGGAAGTCTCATTGTGAAATAAGCACAGACCCAAGACCATAGCTTGGGTTCCATAACTCAATACTGTGTACTGCCTCATGCAATAGGGTGTGACTAACCAACAGGTTATAACTATCCTCCAGAAGAATATCAAAGGGTGGCAGCCATGTTAAACTTGCATATTTAGGCTTTAATGTTTTTTGCACGGCAAGTAGTTGGAATTGTGAGGTAAAATTGCAGATGCAATGTCAGAAACCCGTGCGATGGGGCATGCAATTGGGCATCACTGTAATGGATCAGATGGAAGAATTATGAAGATAACAATTTGAACAATTGCCTCTCAATTTGACTTTGCACAGGTACAGAGAGAGAGAAATAAAAGCAGGGAAACAAACATTGGATGAAGAATGAGTGAGAAAAAAGGAAGGAAAAGAAAAACTTCTTAATTCAAGATTTTTAATTTTAAATTCTTTAACAATTAAACTGAAAGAATGAAATGTGACATTGTTAATAATTAACTTTTACTGCCAGTAATGTTAAAGGTTGAAATGGACAAGACTTTACTGTCTGTGACAAGGTTAGTTCATATCTACTGCCAAAGCACAACATTCCACTCACTGATTTTCAATGGTAAAGCAAACAATGAGATGCCATTTTTCCTTTGCTGACAGCCAAGTGCCATCAATTCCAAATATTTGAACTGAATCATGCATTTGCCAAGTGGCTAAGATTTTTAAAAATTAATTATTGTGTGAATATGGATGCCACTGCCAAAGCCAGTGTTTGCTTTTCATCCTGGAACTGAGTAATTGGCTAAGATGGTTAAAAGACAACCACATTACTGGGGGTCTGGAGTCACGTGTAGGTAAGGACTGTAAATCTCTTCCCTGAAGGACATTAGTGAACATGATGGGCTTCTATTACATGAAGCAATCATAGTTTCAGGGTCAACATCACCGAGGTTAGCTTTTAATTACAAATTCTATCAATTAAATTTTAATTAGTTACAGTGGTTGCATTTCAACCTGTGACTGAGAATGTTAGCCCGGATGTCTGGATTACTAATCCTCTGATATTGCCACGTTACCCTATTATTTTCAAACGACTAATGACTGGTGGCATTAGCCAAATGTTATTTTGACAACAAGTTATGACCCAAAAGATTTCAAAATCATGCTGTTCCCCTGAGGAGAGGGGTCAAGTGGCAGAGGGGTCAATAGGACAAATCACATCACCAGAATAACCAATGGTTTAAGACATTTTGCTGTACAACTCATTGCAGGAGGTTTTATTTGAATTAGTTACACACTTGCATAACTCATGTAATTATTAAGTATTAAATGTCACAGATGCTAAGCACTTGGCAATCCCATCTACAGTACAATATGCTCTGTAAAAAATTGGGATTGTGGGGATTGTAAATGGTTATTGCATTAGCCTCACTCTGAATATGCTGTAAATTGGAAAGGGTACTACCATTCAGTGAATAAATACTCAACACTATGACACTGTAAAGGAAATACTTAAATTGTTTATGAAAGCAATGCAAAATCTACATGTAGAGAATGACCCAATGTGAAAGCACCTCCTTGTGGCAATAATTATAACTTAAAGAAACAATTTTTGTTTTACATCTTCCTGGTTAAGAAGAACCTTCTAGTTTGTGTTTTTAGTGCTATTTTGGTGAGAATGGAGAGTGATTGATAGTATTGTTTCAGTCTAAAATATTTATGAATATACACTTTTTAAATCCTGTTTTACACTTATAATTGAACTGAATGGAATTCCAGCCATAAGTAATGGATCACTGCATTCCTCCTTGATGTATAAGGCTGTTATGTATTGACAGAAGTTCCATACTATCTCTTGTAATCTATACCTTACAATGCATAGCGCAAGTACGAGAGCACATGCCATGCTTCCTTTCATGTTGCAAGACCTGGCCGAAGTTCTCAATTGTTCTGTAATTACAATGGAGATCAGCATCATACCGAGCAAAAATCTGAGCCCAACCTATTCAGGTTAGTGTGTTGTCTCTGCCTAAGTCTCCACTGAATATGTGCTTCTGTCCTAGAATCTTTGAGCTGTAAAAATAATTTGAAACTGCAGCAGTCTCACTAAGGCTGTAGTGCAGCGATTTATAAATGTAGATTTGGTCGCTGATTTGGAAGGTTTGTTTTCAGACGTTTTGTCACCATACCAGGTAACATCTTCAGTGAGCCTCCGAAAGAAGGACTGGTGGTGTAGCCCACTTACTATTCATGTGTTTAGGTTTCCTTGAGTGTGTGATGTCATTTCCTGTGGTGACATTATTTCCTATGATGATGTCATTTCCAGTTCTTTTTTTCAGGGGATAATAAATGGAATATTGGCAGCTTTTGATGATGATGGCAGCCTTCGTCTCTGTTTGGCTTGTCCTAGGATGGATGTGTTGACAAAACACGTCCACAAACGCTAGCCACACTCCCCTACATCGAAGACATCTGGGAAGTGACTGTCAGACTACTCAGACCCCTTGGCATCATGGTGACTGACAAACCCAGCAACACACTAAAACAGCAGCAATTGAACTTGAAAGATCCTATACAGACAACAAGCAAAACTAATGTCATTTACAAAATACCGAGCAACAACTGTAAAAAACACTACATTGGACAAAGAGGCAGAAAACTAGCCACCAGGATACATGTACATCAACTAGCCACAAAAAGACATGACCCACTCTCTCTAGTATCCTTACATATGGATGAGGAAGGACACCATGTCGACTGGGACAACACATCCATCCTAGGACAAGTCAAACCAAGACATGCACGAGAATTCCTCGAAGCATGGCATTCCAACCAGATCTCTATTAACAAACACATTGACTTGGATCCCATTTATCACCCTCTGAGAAAAAGAACAGGAAATGGCATCACCAGAGGAAATGCATCACCAGAGGAAATGCATCACCAGAGGAAATGACATCACCAACCCAAGAAAACCCAAACACATAAATAGAAAGTGGGCTACACCACCAGTGCTTCATCCGGAGGCTCACTGAAGATGTTACCTAGTATGGGGATGAAATGTCTGAAATTGAACCTTCCAACTTAGTGAGTAACCCAACATCCAGAACTTCAACCTGAGCTACAAATCTTCTCAAAACTTGCTAGCAGTGATTTATCTTTTCATTGTGGTCATTTACAAAGAGGCCATGAATGGCTGTGATTGACATGACCTGCAAGGTAAGTTGAGTTGTTGGTACTATGAGCTGAAAATGTGTTGCTGGAAAAGCGCAGCAGGTCAAGCAGCATCCAAGGAGCAGGAGAATCGACGTTTTGGGCATGAGCCCTTGTTGGTACTATGAGGAATGTTTTGAAAACAAAGCTGAATAAGTGTGACTGGGCTGGATATTCTGCCTGAATTTGGGAGGCAGCAGTGCTGCCATGGAAAAATGATGAAGACTCTTCTCCCTCAGTTGCAACTCCCTGCCCTCTTCTCCATATCCTGGTTTTGTATCTGTCTTTTACAAGTGTTTGTCCATTTCACGTCATAGATCAGAATGACCCATTTGCACTGTTAAGTCACTTTATTATGCCACCAACATTTACCACATGCATTGTTTGCAAAAAATGAAGAAATTCTTGTAAAATATTACATATTTATTGTGAAAAGGCACAGTTGTTTTGAGAAAAAAAATTGACACTTCATTTTCAGTTTGATGGCTTATGATTTGATTTAACTTATTGTAGTCACATGTACCTAAGTACAGTGAAAAGTTTTGTTTTGTGAGCAGTACTGGCAGATCACTGCAAGCAAGGATGTACAGATCAGAGGGCGCTTTGAAAAAGCGAGACATACAAGGTTAATGCTGCGCAGGAGGTGCACAAAACACAATCAAAATGAGCAAGATCAACATTATTTTAGGTTAGAGGGGCCTATTCGGCAGTTTATTAACAGCAGGGAAGAACCTGTTCTTGAACATATTGGTGTGTATGTTCAAACTTCTGTATCTTCTGCCTGATGGAAGAGGTTGGAAAAGTGCATTACTGGAGTGGGAGGAGTCTTTGATGATGTTGGCAGTCTTTCCACAGCAATGAGAAGTGTAGATGGAGTCCATTGATGGGAGGTTGGCTTCGTGATCGTCTGGTCTATTCTCACAACTTTCTGTAGTTTCTTATGATCCTGGGGAGAGCGGTTGCCATACCAAGCTGTTATGTGCCTGGATAGATTTCTTTCCTGGTGCATCTGTAAAAGTTGGTGAGGGTCCTTGTGGACACGCCGAATTTCATAAACCGCTTGAGAAAGAAAAAGCGTTGTTAAGCCATCTTGACTGTCACATCTATGTGGGTGGACCAGGACAGATTGTTAATTATCGTTGCTCCTATAAATTTGATTCTCTCAACCCTCTCCACCTCAGCTCTGTTGATGTAGATAGAGGCATGTCCTCCTCCTTTCTTCCTGAAGTCAATGATCAGTTCATTTGTTTTGACAACATTGAGAGAGAGATTGTTCTCATTGCATCATGATGCCAAGCACTGTATTTCCTTCCTTCGTTGTTTGATATCCAGTCTTTCATGAGGATGTCATCAGCAAACCTGTAGATGGCATTTGTTGGAATTTGGCTACTCTGTCTAGGGTGAACAGGGATTACAGTAGGGGGCTGGGAACACATTCTTGCAGGACACGAGTGTAGAGGATTATCGTGGAGGAGGTGCTGTTGTCTATCTTCACTGATTACAGTGAACTGAGCACCCAGTCACAGAGGAAGGAGGCGAGACCTAGGTCTTAGAGTTTTGAGATTAGCCTGGTAGGGATTATGGTGTTGAAGGTCGAGCTGTAGTTGATGAGTATGAGCCGGACATAGGTATCACACCTCATCAGATTAAAAAAAAATACAAAGCACGGCAGAAACCCTGCAAGTCTGGCCACCTCTGTGGAGAGGAAACAGAGGTAACATTTCAAGAATAATATGACTCTCTTTTTCAGGACTGAAGTGGTTGGGAATTTTTTTTGTGTTATCAAGGGTGGCGGGGGGTGGGTAGTGGTGGCGGGAGAAGGATCGAGTGGAACAAGTAGTGACAATGCCCAGAGCAAAAGGCAAAAGGAGTGCTAATAGTTGTAGGAGAGATATTAGTTTAAAAACATTTTAATGGCAGGTGTAAATAACAGAAAATAGGTCAGCTCAGCTGAGCACAAACTCATGCAAATATGACAAGGGAGATGGGGTTTGGAAGGAGGTGTAATCAAAATGTTCATGGTCTGAAGTTGTTGAACAAACCGCATAAACGGCATTATATTTCAGTGCCATTCAGTTCTGAAGAAGAGTCTTATTGGATTTGAAATGTTACTTCTTTCTCTTTAGGTGCTGCTAAACTTGTTGAGTCTTTCTGTTTCTTTTACAGATGTCCATCATTGACTTGCTTTTATTTACCAAATTAATGTTTAGTCAGCACAAACATTACTATCTTGCAAACTTAATTTATATCACCATTAAGGTGCATGAAATGGAACTGATTACATGGAGTTATGCCATTCAGCATGTCCACTCTGTGCAACTGGTTTTTATGTTTATCCAATTAACCACTTTGTCTAATCTCACTCCAGCTCAATCCCAATATCCTTTATTATTTTTGAAGAAAGCCATCTAATTCCCAAATAAAGAAAAATTAAGAGCGTTGTTGAAATAATGGCTTCTGGTAGAGAAGCCCACACTGTTAACTGCCACTGTGTGAAGAAGTGCATTTTAATCTCTCCTTTATTTGTACTAGTCATTCAGGTTATGCTGTCCTGTATTGTCTTGCTGAATAGTGAAAACAACCTCTTACTATTTACCTTCTTATAACCCTCCATAATGTTGAAGATATCTGTCAAACCAGCCCTTCATCTTCTTTATGGTTCTGATAAACGCTAATTTCTCAAATATCTCTTCATTACAGTAACCCATTTGTCCTGACTGAGCCAGACTGCCACCCACACAGAGTTCAGTAGCCATTTGTTTTTGTTCTGTTTAATTTCAATTCACAAACATGATGACTGAACTGATTAGCTGTTGTTTCACCAAGCACAGCAAACTTTTTATTAACTGGCACCTATGGGCCCAGGAGTATGCCGGTTGATGAATGTTCCAGATAATCAAGAGGTACGCCTAGCCGCAGTAAATCATCACCAAACAAAGTTTCTAGACATCAACATCTCTGTGTAAAAACGTCAAGGCACTTCCTGAAATCAATATTTAAGCACACAGTAGGTAACGGGAACGTAATACAGGAAGTATACATATCGATGTTGTACTTTATTTTGTTAAAAATCACACACCACGTTATAGTCCAACAGGTTTATTTGGAAGTCATAGAGTCATAGGTCATAGACATGTACAGCTTGGAAACAGACCCTTTGGTCCAACTTGTACATGCCGATCAGATATCCCAACCTAATCTAATCCCACCGGCCCTTATCCCTCCAAACCCTTCCTAATCGTATACCCATCCAGATGCCTTTTAAATGTTGTAATTTTATGAGCCTCCACCACTTCCTCTGGCAGCTTATTCCAAACATGTACCACCCTGTACGTGAAAAGGTTGCCCCTTGGTCTCTTTTATATCTTTCCTCTCTCACCCTAAACCTATGCCCTCTAATTCTGGACTCCCCCTCCCCCCCAGGGAAAAGACTTTGCCTATTTATGATTTTATCAACCTCGATGCGGTCACCCTTCAGCCTCCGACACTCCAGGGAAAACAGCCCAGCCTATTCATCTCCCCCTATAGCTCAAATCCTCCAACTCTGGCAACATTCCTGTAAATCTTTCCTGAACCCTTTCGAGTTTCACAACATCCTTCTGAAAGGAAGACCAGAATTGCACGCAATATTCCTAAAGTGGCCTAACCAACGTCCTGTACAGCTGCAACATGACCTCCCAACTCCTGTACTCAATACTCTGACCAATAAAGGAAAGCATACCAAATGCCGCCTTCACTATCCTGTCCACCCCCGACTCTACTTTCAAGGAGCTATGAACCTGCATCCATTTGTTCAGCAACATTCCCTAGGACCTTACCATTAAGTGTATAAGTCCTGTTAAGATTTGCTTTCCCAAAATGCAGTACCTTGCTTTTATCCAAATGAAACTCCATCTGCCACTCCATAGCCCTTTGGCCCATCTGATCAAGATTCCATTGTAATCTGAGGTAACCTTCTTCGTTGTCCACTACACGTCCAATTTTGGTGATATATGCAAACTTACTAACTATACCTCGTATGTTCACATCCAAATAATTTATATAAATGACAAAAATTAGTGGACCCAGCACCAATCCTTGTGGCACTCCACTGGTCGCAGGTCTCCAGTCTGAAAAACAACCCTCCACCACCATCCTCTGTCTTCTACCTTCGAACGAGTTTTGTATCCAAATGGTTAGTTCTCCCTGTATTCCATGAGATCTAACCTTGCTGACCAGTCTCCCATGGGGAACCTTGATGAACGCCTTACTGAAGTCCATACAGATCATGTCTACCACTCTGCCCTCATAATCCTCTTTGTTACTTCTTCAAAAAACTCAGTTAAGTTCATGAGACATGATTTCCCACACACAAAGCCATGTTGACTATCCCCAATCAGTCCTTGCCTTTCCAAATACATGTACACCCTGTGCCTCAGGATACTAGCTTTCAGAGCTCTGCTCCCTCATCAGGTAGGCCGAAATGTGCACTGCAGATGCTGGAGATTAGAGTCAAGATTAAAGTGGTGCTGGAAAAGTACAATAGGTCAGGCAGCATTCAAGGAACAAGAAAATCGATGTTTCGGGCAAAAGCTTTGATTCCTGACTCCTGATGAAAAGGGGTGGGTGGTGGGGAGGAATGTCAAGATATTGTCCCACTAACAGTGAAAGAACAGTAATACATTTCCAAGTCAGGATGTCGATTGGCTTGAAGGGGAACTTGAAGGTGATGGGGTTCCCATATATCTGCTGCCCTTACCTTCTGGATAGAAGTGGTTGTTGGTTTGGAAAGTGATGTCTGAGGATCGTGGGTGAATTTCTGCAGTGCATCTTATAGATAGGACACACTGCTGCTATTGAGTGTTGGTGGTGGAGGAAGTGGATGCTTGTGGATGCAGTGCCAATAAGAGGGCTACTTTGCTGTAACAATTGTGTTTTACAAGTCCAATATCCAGAGAGGAGGAACTGTGAACATATGAGTGTTTTGTTTGGCTGGGCTGAGTTATTACTATTTTAGTTTGTTGTTGGTTATTATTTATTTATTTATTTAGTTAAATAGCCAGTTTGGATTTTTTTATTCTATATTTCTCTCTATAGGTTTATACATTTGTACATGAAGATGGTTGTTTTTTTAAACATGCTTTGTTTTTTGTATTATTTTGAATTATAATATTTATACTCATTGTAATATTTTAAAAATCTATTTTTCCAACAAAAATATATTTTTGAAAATGAGGGCTACTTTGTCCTGGATGGTATCAAGCTTCTTGAGTGTTGCTGGGGCTATGCTCATTCAGGCGAGTGGAGAGTACTCTGACTTGTTCCTTTGTGATGATGTTTGCGCACTGGGGAGTTAAAAGGTGAGTTCCTTGCTTCAATGTCCTAGCCTCTGTCCGAAATCTAACTTCTCAAAATTTTGATAAATGAGCCTACATTGATATTTTAAAATTTGTTTTAATTTAATCTAATTTTCTAATCAACCTGTTCAGAGATATTATTACACAGCTCTGGAGTAGGTGGGACTTAAACCTGGGCCTCACATTCAAGGGATTAGGGCATTACCACAACAGCCCTACTCTTAATCAACTTGTTCCAATGTGTTATGACACACCTCTGGAACAGGTGGGACTTGATCTGGGCCTTGTGTTAAGCAGTTCCTAATGTGCAAGTGATTCCTTGACATTTTTCTGTTAACACATGGAGAAGAGTAACATCATTTCTGAGAATATCTGGAAGTAGAGGCTCTGAATAATGTGAGTGCCTTTAGTTTTTGAATCTGTGTACATGCACACACATTGTTTGACTTCTTATAGCTTGCCTTTTATATGTGTATGTGGAATGTTTCGGATTATTTAAGCCATTATCTTCAGTCCCACCCACCAACTTTGTTCCTGCCACAAAACTATTTCATAGCAACCAGCTCCATCCCTCAGCCAGGCAACTATGAAGCAAAACCACACTGGTGACATCCTTCTTGACATATTTAAAACCACGATCAGCTTCTGACGATACATCCACGTTTTCCCCCAGACTACCACTTCCCTCTTATAGCATTACTTAACTCCACCTTACTTCAGCTCACCTGTTGATGAAATCCAGTGTGGGTGGCACGATGGCTCAGTGGTTAACACTGCTGCCTCACAGCGCCAGGGCCCCAGGTTTGACTCCAGCCTTCAGTGACTGTTTGTTTGGGTAGAGTTTGCACACGCTCCCCCTGTCTGTGTGGGTTTCCTCCAGGTGCTCCAGTTTCCTCCCACAATTCAAGGATCTGCAAGTTAAGTGGATTGGCCATGCTAAATTGCCCATAATGTCCAGGGATATGCAGGCTAGATGGGTTAGCCCTGGGGATTTGGGGACAGGGTGGGCATCTGGGTCAGGATGGAATGTTGTGCAAAGGGTTGGTGCAGAAATGAAATGGCTTCGATGTGCACTTTAATGATTCTGTATGTTCCTGGATGACCTCACATATCCTACTCTCCAAATACTTGTAGTTTTCTAAACTTCTGCGAGCTGTGTCATAACTTGCACCAAACCCCATTGTCCTGTGTGCTGTAACTTTCACTGGCTTCCAGCCAAACACTGTCCCACTTTTAAAATTCTCCTCTCTAAGTATTGCTGAGAAAAATTGCACATTTCATCAAGATTTTCAATTGCACTCATTAGGAGAATTTTCAAGAAATACCAAATTAAAGGAAAAAAACATTTCCACTGAATGTGACGTGAGAGCTGATTGGTCAGTGAGTTGAATATGATTGGATGAGGCATTGCCATGGAGAATGCACTAGTTAATGATGACTACCAATTAGCTGCTAAGCTTTGTTTAAATTTTAAACCAGGCAGATTGACTCTGACTGATCAAGGCATTGCCCTGTGAAATAAACCAGCGAATGGCTGTTAACTAATTTGTTGAGTTGAAACAGGAGTAGTGTGTTTACATTTCCTTTTTATTAGCAAAGAGGAGAGTCTTGTGCAGAAATCTCTGTAGGTGCCAGTGCACACCGTGTGAAATACTATGAGGTCAACTGATACTCCTAAATTAGTTGTCAGCATGATTCTTTGCACACTCTCAGGTTTATTTAGTAAATGGTATCCAAAATACAATGTAACACCCTTTTTCAAAAAGGGAGGGAGACAAAAGTTAGATAAATATCAGCCAATTAGCTTAGCATCTGTCAGCAGGAAAATGTTAGCGACCATTGTAAAGGATGTAAATAACGAAGCATTAAGAAATACATGATAAGATCAAATAGTGTCAGCAGGTCTCTGGGACAGGGTCTGTCCCTGTTGCCTAAAAGGGAAGGGGAGAGAGGAGCAGCGCATTAGTCACTGGGGACTCCATAGATTTGGGGACAGATAGGAGGTTCTGTGGGAATGAGAGAGAGTCATGATTCGTGTGTTGCCTCCCAGGTGTCAGGGTTCGTATTGTCTCGGATTGTGTTTTCAGAATCCTTGAGACATGGACAGAGCAGGGACAGGAATGGTTGTTGCAGGTTCCAGCGTTTAGGTGTTTCTGTAAGAACAGAGAAGATGGTAAAAGAAGGGGTGGTGTGGCATTGTTAGTCAAGGAAGTATTACAATGGCAGAAAGGATGTTTGAGGACTCATCTACTGACGTAGTATGGGGTGAGGTTAGAAACAGGAAAGGAGAGGTCACCCTGCTGGGAGGTTTTTATAGGCCTCCCAATACTTGCAGAGATGTAGAAGAAAGGATAGCAAAGATGATTCTGAATAGGAGCGAGAGTAACAGGGCAGTTGTTATGGGAGAATTTAACTTAACTTGACTGGAAATACTATAGTTCGAATACTTTAGATGGGTCAGTTTTTGTCCGATTTGTGCAGGAGGGTTTCCTGACACAGTATGTAGACAGGCCAACAAGAGGCGGGGCCACATTGCATTTGGTACTGGGAAATGAATCCGGCCAGGTATTAGATTGGGAGGTAGGTGAGCACTTTGGTGATAGTGACCAGAATTTGGTTATGTTTACTTTAGTGATGAAAAGGGATAGGTATATACCGTAGGACAAGAGTTATAACTGTAGGAAAGGCAATGATGATGCGATTAGGCAATATTTAGGATGCATAGGATGGGGAAGGAAACTGCAGGGGATGGGCACAATTGAAATGTGGAGCTTATTCAAGGAACAGTGTGTCCTTGATAAGCATGTACCTGTCAAACAGGGAGGAAGTGGTCAGGTGAGCGAGCCGTGGGTTACTAAGGAACTTGAATGTCTTGTCAAGAGGGAGAAGAAGGCTTATCTCAGAATGAGACATAACGGTTCAGTTAGGGCACTTGAGAGTTACAAGCTAGCCAGGAAAGACATAAAGAGAGAACTAAGAAGAGCCAGGAGGGGATATGAGAAGTCATTGGCAGATAGGATCAAGGAAAACTCAAAAGCTTTATATAGGTATATCAGGAATAAAAGAATGACTCGAGAAAAATTAGGGCCAATCAAGGACAGTTTTGGGAAGTTGTACATGGGGTCCAAGGAGATAAGAGAAATGCTAAATGAATATTTTTCATTGTCTTTTTCCAGTGTGAATATCAATGTGGTCGAGAAGAATACTGAGATACAGGCTATTAGACTAGACAGGATTGAGTCTCACAAGGAGGAGGTGTTGGCAATTCTGGGAAATGTGAAAATAGATAAGTCCCCTGGGCCAGATGGGATTTATATTAGGATTCCCTGGGAAGCCAGGAAGGAGATTACAGAGCCTTTGGCTTTGATCTTTATGTTGTCATTGTCTACAGGAATAGTGCCAGAAGACTGGAGGATAGCAAATGTTGTCCCCTTGTTCAAGAGGGGGAGTAGAGACAACCCTGGTAACCAGTGAGTCTTACTTTGGTTTTGGGCAAAGTTTTGGAAAGGATTATAAGAGAGAGGATTTATAATCATCTAGACAAGAATAAATTGTTTAGGGATAGTCAGCATGGTTTTGCGAGGGTTAGGTCATGCCTCACAAACCTTATTGAGTTCTTTGAGAAGGAGACCAACAGGTGGATGAGAGTAAAGCAGTTGACGTGGTGTATATGCGTTTCAGTAAGGCATTTGATAAGGTTCCCAATGGTAAGCTATTGCACAAAATACAGAGGCATTGGATTGAGGGTGATTTAGCAATTTGGATCAAAAATTGGATAGCTGAAAGAAGACAGAGTGTGGTTGATGGGAAATGTTCATCCTGGAATTCATTTGCTAGTTGTGTAACGCAAGGATCTGTTTTGGGGCTACTGCTGTTTGTCATTTTTATAAATGACCTGGATGAGGCCTTAGAAGGATGGGTTAGTAAATTTGTGGATGATACAAAGCTTGGAGGAGTTGTGGACAATGCTGAAGGATGTTACAGGTTACAGAAGGACATAGATAAGCTGCAGAACTGGGCTGAGAGATGGCAAATGGAGTTTAATGTGGAAAGTGTGAAGTGATTCACTTTGGAAGGAGCAACAGGAATAAAGAGTAGTGGGCTAATGGTAAAATTCTTGGCAATGTAGATGAGCAGAAAGATCTCTGTTCATGTACATAGTTGTCTGAAAGTTGACACCCAGGTTGATAGGGTTGTTAAGAAGGCATATGGTATGTTAGCTTTTATTGGTAAAGGGATTGAGTTTCAGAACCATGACATCATGTTGCAGCTGTACAAAACTCTGGAGTGACTGCACTTGGAGTATTGCGTACAGTTCTGATCTCTGCATTATAGGAATGATGTGGAACCTTTGGAAAGGGTTCAGAGGAGATTTATTAGGATGTTTTCTGGTATGGAGGGAAGGTCTTATGAGGAAAGGCTGAGGGGATTGAGGCAGTTTTCGTTAGAGAGAGAAAGCTGAGAGGTGACTTAACTGCGATATATAGGATAATCAGAGGGTGAGATAAGGTGGACAGTGAGAGCCTTTTTCCTCCAATGGTGATGGCTAGCACGAGGGGACATAGCTTTAAATTGAGGGGTGATAACTACAGGACAGAGGTAGTTACTTTACTCCTAGAGTAGTAGGGCCGTGGAGTGTCCTTACTGCAAGAGTAGTAGACTAGCAAACTTTAAGGGCATTTAACTGGTCATTGGATAGGCATGTGGACGAAAATAGAATGATGTAAGATAGATAGGCTTCAGATTATTTCCACAGGTTGGTGCAATATTGAGGGCCAAAGGGCCTGTACTGTGATGTAATGTTCTATGTTCTATTAAAGGACAGTCAAGTCAGTACATCTGTTACAGTTCTTTGAGGTGATAATATTGGCCCATCTGATCAAGATCCTGTTGTAATCTGAGGTAACCTTCTTCACTGTCCACTACACCTCCAAATTTGGTGTTATCTGCAAGCTTACTAAGTATACCTCTTATGTTCACATCCAAATTATTTATATAAATGACGAAAAGTGGAGGACCCAGTATCGATCCTTGTGGCACACCATTGGTCACAAGTCTCTAGTCTGAAAAACAACCCTCTACTACCACCCTCTGTCTTCTGCCTTTGAGTCAGTTCTGTATCTAAATGGCTAGTTCTCCCTGTATTCCGTGAGATCTAACCTTGCTAACCAGTCTCCCATGGGGAACCTCGTCGAACGCCTTACTGAAGTCCATATAGATCACATCTACCGCTCTGCCCTCATGTTACTTAGAGGCATAGAGTGATAGAGATGTACAGCATGGAAACAGACCCTTCGGTCCAACCCGTCCATGCCGACCAGATATCCCAACCCAAATCTAGTCCCACCTGCCAGAACAGGTCCATATCCCTCCAAACTCTTCCTATTCATAGACCCATCCAAATGGCTTTTAAATGTTGCAATTGTACCAGCCTCCACCACTTCCTCTGGCAGCTCATTCCATACACGTACGCAACCCTGTGCGACAAAGTTGCCCCATGGGTCCCTTTTATATCTTTCCCCTCTCACCCTAAACCTATGCCCTCTCGTTCTGGACTCCCTCACCCCAGGGAAAATACTTTGTCTATTTATCCTATCCATGCCCCTCATAATTTTGTAAACCTCTCAGCCTCAGCCTCCAACGCTCCAGGGAAAACAGCCCCAGCCTGTTCAGCCTCTCCCCATAGCTCAAATCCTCCAACCCTGGCAACATCCTTGTAAATCTTTTCTGAACCCTTTCAAGTTTCACAACAACTCAATCAAGTTTGTGAGACACAATTTCCCAAGCACAAAGCCATGTTGACTATCCCTAATCAGTCCTTGCATTTCCTAATACATGTATATCCTGTCCCTCCGGATTCCCTCCAACGACTTGCCCACCACTGACGTCAGGCTGACTGGTATATAGTTTCCAGGCTTATCTTTACTAGGGGGAACAAGTAGATCTAATATATTTGGATTACCAAAAGGCATTTGATAACATACTCCACATAAGGCCAATTAATTAGATAAGACCATAAGACATAGGAGTGGAAGTAAGGCCATTCGGCCCATTGAGTCCACTCCTCCATTCAATCATGGCTGATGGGCATTTCAACTCCACTTACCCGCATTCTCCCCGTAGCCCTTAATTCTTTGTGACATCAAGAATTTACCAATCTCTGCCTTGAAGACATTTAGCGTCCCGGCCTCCACTGCACTCTGCGGCAATGAATTCCACAGGCCCACCACTCTCTGGCTGAAGAAATGTCTCTGCATTTCTGTTCCGAATTTACCCCCTCTAATTCTAAGGCTGTGTCCACGGGTCCTAGTCTCCTCGCCTAACGGAAACAATTTCCTAGCGTCCACCCTCTCCAAGCCATGTATTATCTTGTAAGTTTCTATTAGATCTCCCCTTAATCTTCTAAACTCCAATGAATACAATCCCAGGATCCTCAGCAGTTCCTCATATGTTAGGCCTACCATTTCAGGAATCATCTGTGTGAATCTCCGCTGGACACGCTCCAGTGCCAGTATGTCCTTCCTGAGGTGTGGGGACCAAAACTGGACACAGTACTCCAAATGGGGCCTAACCAGAGCTTTATAAAGTCTCAGTAGCACAACAGTGCTTTTATATTCCAACCCTCTTGTATAAATTACAACATTGCATTCGCTTTCTTAATCACGGATTCAACCTGCATGTTTACCTTTAGACAATCCTCAACTAGCACTCCCAGATCCCTTTGTTCTTTGGCTTTTTGAATTTTCTCACCGTTTAGAAAGTAGTCCATGCTTGTATTCTTTTTTCCAAAGTGCAAGACCTCGCATTTGCTCACATTGAATTCCATCAGCCATTTCCTAGACCACTCTCACAAACTGTCCAGATCCTTCTGCAGTCTCCCCACTTCCTGAGTACTACCTGCCTGTCCACCTAATTTGTATCATTGGCAAACTTTGTGAGAATGCCCCCAGTCCCTTCATCCAGATCATTAATATATAATGTGAACAGCTGCAGCCCCTGCGGGACACCGCTTGTCACCGGCTGCCATTCCGAAAAATAATATTTTTATCCCAACTCTCTGCCTTCTGTCAGACAGCCAATCCTCAATCCATACCAGTAGCTCACCTCGAACACCATGGGCCCTCACCTTACTCAGCAGCCTCCCTGTGGCACCTTATCAAAGGCCTTTTGGAAGTCTAGGTAGACCACATCCACTGGGTTTCCCCAGTCTAACCTACTTGTCACCTCTTCAAAGAATTCCAACAGGTTTGTCAGGCACGACTTCCCCTTACTAAATCCATGTTTACTTGTTCTAATCCGACGCTGCTCTTCCAAGAATTTAGAAACTTCATCCTTAATGATGGATTCTAGAATTTTACCAACAACCGAGGTTAGGCTAATTGGCCTATAATTTTCTATCTTTTGTCTTGAACCTTTCTTGAACAAGGGGGTTACAACAGCGATCTTCCAATCATCCGGGACTTTCCCTGACTCCAGTGACTTTTGAAAGATCTCAACCAATGCCTCTGCTATTTCCTCACAACCTCCCTCAGAACTCTAGGATGTAGCCCATCAGGGCCAGGAGACTTATCAATTTTAAGACCTTTTACCTTTCCAGCACTTTCTCTTTTGTAATGGCAACCATACTCAACTCAGCCCCCTGACTCCCTTTAATTGTTGGGATATTACTCATGTCTTCCACTGTGAAGACTGATGCAAAGTACTTATTAAGTTCTCCTGCTATTTCCTTATCTCCCATCACTAGACTTCCAGCATCAGTTTGAAGTGGCCCAATGTCTACTTTTGCCTGTCATTTGTTTCTTATGTATTGAAAGAAACTTCTACTATAATTTCTAATATTACTGGCTAGCCTACCTTCATATTTGATCCTCTCCTTCATTTTTTCTCTCTTTGTTATCCTCTGTAGGTTTTTGTAGACTTCCCAATCTTCTGATTTCCCAGTGCTCTTGGCCACTTTATAGGATCTCTCTTGTTCTTTGATACATTTCCTGACTTCCTTTGTCAGCCATGGCTGTCTAATCCCTCCCCAGATAATCTTTCTCTTCTTGGGGATGAACCTCTGTACACTGTCCTCAATTTTACCCACAAACTCCTACCATTTTTGCTCTACTGTCTTCCCTGCTAGACTCTGCTTCCAGT